>NC_081847.1:19217271-19342750 GCF_963259705.1 Myotis daubentonii | reverse complement strand
ACAAGACTTGTTGTGAGTTAAATGAGTCCCCCAGAAGCAGGTGCTGAGGCAAGGATTGGAGTACAAGTAGTGTGTTTGGGAGAGGATCCTGGGATCCCCAGTAGACAAACAGGGAAGTGAGGCCAGAAAGGGAAGGCAGTCTATCATTGAGGTATCACCACTGTGGGTGACTGGAGCTCACTGCATCTGGGGGACTCTAGGAGACAGCAGGACACACCACAAAGATAGCCCGCCCAAGGGGTGAGGAAGCTGGGTACATATCCCGCAACTCCCTGTCCATCTTTGATTGAGAGCTACCCGCAAGGGCATTAACAGTCGGACATGGGACAGAAAATAGCAGGTAGCTCAGAGTAAGCAGCCTTCAACATGAGAAGTAACTGCTGAGGGGACATGAAAGGGCCAGCAGCAGCTGTTAGAGCCCTACATCACTGTTTTCAGATCTTTCAGTGAACTGAAGTTTCCTCTATATATTCATTTTAATGGATCAACCCTCTAGTGACAATAATGCAACAAAACAAAACAGAAAACTGTGTTCATTCTATGCTAGTTTTAATGGAGGTACTAAGGTAAGAAATAAATTATGTAACTTTAAAAAATGTGGTCTGGCTCAGTTGGTTGAGTGTCGTATGACCCTGTGCCCTGAAAGGTCGCTGATTTGATTCCTGGTCAGGGCACATGGCTGGGTTGTGGGTTTTACTTGTAAACAAAAGTTTTCTGTAGAACAGTGTGCTGTGTTATGTTGGCAGCAGCTTTGCACGTCTTATGTTCATCTCATTTCCTGATGGCATCATTTTCTCTTGTGTTTGATGTATTCTTGTGCAGTTTTGTACAGTAAAATGCTGTACAGGCTTGTGGCCCAGAAGCACTAGGCTATCCTGGAAAGCCTAGATGTGCAGGTTATACATCTGGGCTTGTGTAAGTACACTCTATAATGATTGCACAACAAAAATTGCCTAAGCATGCGTTTCTCAGAACATATCCCCGTTATTAAGAGACCCATGACTGTTACTTCCTCAGAGGTAAAAATTGATAGATTTGCCTATACAAAATATAAACTTTTTTGTACTACCAAAAAAAAAAAAAAAGAAAGAAAGAAAATTCTAAACAATGTTAAATGTTAATAATAATAATAAAAAAACGTGGGGGAAAGTTTGTATAGTGGATAAAAGATGAAGTACTATATAAAGAAAGATTACAAATCAATAAAAAAATCAAACATCCAGTAGAAAAGTGGACAGAGAACAAAAACAGTTGAGGATATACTGCTACAGTCTGACCATTTGCGATACTTTCAAATGAAAAGAAAAATAGCCATTTATAAATGGCCCAAGTTTCTAAAGCAACTTACTTTAGAGTTTGGTATGAACTGTGAAAGTTTAAGGAAGAAAGTACATGGTCAAAAAATATGAAAGGATGTTCACTCTCACTATTCATCAAAATATGGTGAATACCTCTCCACAAACTGGTGAAAATGAAAAAGGTCACAAATACCTAATGTTGGTGTGGGTCCAGGGATCCAGACATCCATATGATATTCTTATAAATATATAGAGATGTAACATTTCTAGAAAGCACACTGACATTATGCTTCGTATTTCTTTAAGTAACTCACGAACTTTGTCCTAGCAATTCTACTTACAGGAATGTAGCCTAGAGAAAAAATTGGACAAATGTCTGAACCTTCCATATTCTCAATGGATGCTGTATCAGTCAGGGTTTTCCAGAGAAACAGAGGCAATGCACACACAGGTATATATAGGGTGGGAGTGGCTGGCAAGTCTGAAATCTGTAGAGTAGTATAGGATGACAATTCAGGTAAGAGTTGATATTGCAGGCCAGGCCAGCATTCAGGCAGGATTTGTAATGTTGCAGTCTTGAGATGAATGCCTTCTTCTCCACGTAACTCGGTTTTTTGCTGCTTAAGACCTTCTATTGATTGAATGAGGCCCATCCTCATTACGGAGGGCAATCTGCTTTACTTAAAGTCATATTTTACTTAAATTAGTATTTGGTTACAAATATTAAACACATTTACAAAATACCTTCATATCAATACCAAGCAGTGGGCACCATAGGATAGCCAAGTTGACACATAAAATTTACCATCACAGGTGGTCATGCCTGCTACTTCACGGAGAAAATAGGAGTCGTGTTCTCAGTTCCACACCCCATCTTCCTTCCTGGGTACTCTCAACAGCGTTTGAGTTTATTGACCACACCTTCCTTCTTCAAACACTCTTTCTTTGCTCCATGATTTCACTTGCTTCTGGAGTTTCTCCCATTTCTTACTCCTTCTCAGCCCCTTGAAGGATCCTGTTCAACTTTATATTTTTGAATTATTGGGGTTCTTGGGGGGGGGGAATTCTGTTTCAATTCTCTTTTCAACCTCAGAATAGTTAACTTTCCTGGGCCTCTGATTGGTATTACCTAGGGCTGCATTCACATGCACATGATAGGTACCCAACAACAACGGCTTAAGCAAATAAGATTTATTTTTGTCTTATAAAATGGAGTCTAGAGACAGTCCGCTCAGGGTTGGTACAATGGATCCACGGAACCCAGATTTCTTCACAATGCTGCCCTTAGTATGTGGCTTTGGTGTCCCAGTTCCCTATAGGCATCATGTCTGTACCTGCAGTGTCTTTCCATTGACTCTTTGGAATCTGATTCAGTTATGTGTGCAAATATTTATAGTGAACCTACTACCTGCCAATACTCTTGTAGGCACTGGGGATGCAGAGTGGAGGGGGAAAAAAATCTCTGTTCTTGTGGAGTTATATTCAAATGGGGAAAATAGAAAGTAAATAATATAAACATGTGAAAAATGTGTTAGATGGTGATAACTGCTATGGAGAAAAATAAAGCAGAGAAGGGAACTGGAGGATAGGGGTGTGTGGTAATTGCAGACAAGGTGGACATGGACAGTCTCACCGAGGAGGAGATATCAAAGTAGAGAACTGAGGGAAGTGATGTGCAAGACATTTGGATCGCTAAAGGAAGAGCATTCCAAACAAGGGAAGAGTAAGTAATGGGGTATTCCTGGTTTGTTCATGGAAGAGTGGAGAGCTGCCTCAGGGAGAGCAGAGAAAATGAGGATAGAGTACAGGGTTATGAGGTCAGAAAGGATAAACAAGGAGCCTGATATTAGAGGGTTTCTACAATAAACTTCACAATGATTTGGCGTTACTAATCGAGTGAAGGGAAGCCATTGAGACTTTTGACAAAGAAGTTGCATAAACTGACTTACTATTTAACAGAGCCACTTGAATGGCTGTGTTAAGAACAACAGAAGCAAAGAAACTGGGTAAGAGGCTATTGTAATAATCTGGTTTTAACGTGATGGTGGGTTGCATTGGGTGGTAGCAATGGAGGTGGTGTGAAGTGAGAGAATTCTGTGTATATTTTGAAAGTAGGGCCAACAGGATTTGCTGATGGGGGGTATGAGAGAAAGAGAGGAGTCAGGATAAATCTGAGGATTTGAGCCTGAGTAATTGGAAGGGTGAAATTGCCATTTATAAGATAGGGAGGATTGTAGGTACAGCAGATTATTTAAGGGAGAATCTCAGGAGTTCTGTTTTAATCATGTATAAATTGAGATATTGATCAAACATCCAAGGGCAAATGTTGAATAGATAGTTGCATCTCTAAGTCTGGAGCTCTGGGGAGAGGTTAAGGAAGGAGACATGAATTTAGGAACCATCAGCAGAGAGCCGGTATTTAAATCATGAAACTAAATCAGAATGCCAGGGAAGTGAGGGTAGATAGGAAAGAGAAGTCTAAGAACTGAGTATGAGACAGTCTAGAGCAGGGGTGGGAAACGTCTCTTCTGCCAAGGGCCATTTGGAGATTTAAAACATCATTTGCGGGCCATACATTATCTACTTAAAAGTTTCAAACATTTAATTAACTCACCCCGAATGCCGTGGCAGGGCCAGACCAAGTGATTTCTCGGGCCTTACACAGCCCTCAGGCCAGACAGTCCCCACCCCTGCTCTAGATATTAGAGATCAGGAGACTTAAGGAAGAACCTGAAAAAGAGACTGAAAAGGAGTAGCCAGGCAGGTGGAAAATCAGGATCCTGGGATTCTGGAAGCCAAGTAACAAAGTGTTTCACGGAAAAGAGGAGATGTGATTCAATGTGTCGAGAGACATGACTAAGCACTGACCACTGGATTTAGCAGCATGAAACCACCTGGTCACCTTGGTAAGAGCAGTTTCAGGAAAGTGGTGAGGATGGAACTATGAGGATGAAAGGCTCAACTCAATAAGCAGAAGTAATACTTAGAAAATAAAGTCGAGCTGAACCCTAGCTGGTTTAATTCCGTGGTTAGAGCGTTGGCCCAAGGACTGAAGGGTTGCAGGTTCGATTCCAGTCAAGGGCATGTACCTTGTTTGCAGGCTTGATCTCCAGCCCCGGTTAGGGTGACTGTGGGAGGCAACCAATCAATGTGTCTCTCTCTGTTTCTCCCCTTCCCTTCCACTCTCTCTAAACATTGTTCACCCCACCCACCAAGCCTGTCTGCGTAGCAGGAACGAGCCACGGCTTGCCCACCCCACAGAGTCCTTCCAGTCAATGGGAGCCCAGCCAGCATGGCTCAGTGGTTGAGCGTCGACCTATGGATCAGGAGGTCAATGGTTCGATTCCTGGTCAGGGCACGTGCCTGTGTTGCAGGTTCATCCCCAGTGGGGGGCATACTGGAGGCCGCCAGTCCATGATTCTCTTTCATCAGGGATGTTTCCATCTCTCTCTCCCTCCCCCTTCCTCTCTGAAATCAATAAAAATATATTAAAATAAAAAAGTAAAAATCAATGGGGAAAATATCCTTGGATGAGGATTAACAAAAAAAAAATTAAAAAGAAAATAAAGTCAATAAACAAAAGAATGCCTCAAAAGAAAAGTAATTACTTTAATCAATAACTACAGATATTTAGTGTTTATCTTCTATGTGCCAAGTTATACTCTAGGAACTGGCAACTCAGCAACAAAGAAAACAAAGTCTCAGCTTTCATGGAGCACATGTTTTATTGGAGGCAAAGATACAATAAACAACTAAACAAATAAATAATGCCAGTTGCTTAAACTGTTTTGAAAAAAAAAAAAAGACAGATGAAAAAGGGGATAGATAGGGTGTGAAGGAGAATTATTTTAGACAGTGAGATCATCGCAGACTCTCAGATTTGAGTAGAGATTTTACATCAGTTAGGACTGAGATCTTTGAAAAGAATGGCTCAAAAACTTAAAACAATATACATTATGATAGTGTTTTAGTCAGCTCAGGCTGCTATAACAAAACACCATAGACTGGATAGCTTACAACCGAAATTTATTTCTCACGGCTCTGGAGGCTGCAAGTCTGCTCGAGGCATTGTCGAGTTCTGGTGAGGGCCCTCTTCCTGGTTGCAAACTGCCTACTTTTCATTGCATCCTCACATGGCAGAAAGGGGGCTAGAAGCTCTTTGGAGTCTCTTTTATAAAGGCACTAATCCCAGTCATACAGACTCCATTTCCAAAGATGCCACCTCCTAATACCATCACACTAGGGGTTAGGATTCCAAGATACAAATTTTGGGGGTACACAAACATTCAATCCATAACAGATGGCAAGTCTGATCAAAATAAGATGAGTCACAATTAATTATAATTGCTGTAAAAAGATAACAAAACTACAGTTACAGGTGACATTGTTTTAGTATAAGGGAATAGGGAATATATGGTAAAAATGATATTTCATGTCAATGGGAAAAGGATAAACCAGTTGAACAAACAGTTATGGAAAAAGTAGATATACATTTGGAGAAAGTAAAATTAGATACCTCACAACACATAAAACTAAATCTAAATGAAATCTTGGTGTTAGAGAAGGCCTTATTAAGCAAAATTAAAAATGCAATAACCACCAAAAAAGAATTGATAAATTTATCTTATTAAAACATTGTCTGTCACTTAACATGTTTAACATTATTTAAAAATATGCCAAATGACACTATAAAAAAAAGTTAAAAGATGAGAAATAATTAGGAGATATATCTTTTTCACATGAATAAAACATGTTCTGGGTTAATAATCAGAACATGATAAAATTATTAAAGTCAGCCTTGGCCAGTATTGCTCAGTTGGTTGGAGTGTTGTCCTGTGTCCAAAAGGATTGAGGTTCGAGTCCTGGTCAGGGCACATACCCAGGTTTTGGGTTTGATCCCTGGACAGGGTGTGTTCAGGAGGCAGCCAATCAATGTTTCTCTCTTCTCTCTCTCTCTCTCTCTCTCTCTCTCTCTCTCTCTCTCTCAGTAAAAAACATATCCTCGAGTGAGGATTAAAGGAAAAAAAACTACTAAAATCAGAAAAAGACAAAGGAAAATTCAGCAATACATGAATATGTATTTCACAGAAGAGGAAATATCAAACATCCCAATAAACATGAGAAGAGATGCTCAATATCACTAGTAATCAAAATATTGCAAATGCAAATAATGAGATATACTTTTCATTCATCAGATTGACAAAATTTACAAAGGTTGATATCCAGAGTTGGTGAAGATGTGGGGAGATAATACTCTTCCATACACAGTTAGTAAGAGAATAAATAGAAAGCCTTTTGGAACAGCAATTTATCTTAGGTTTCAAAAATTAAATGTGTATATATTCTTCAACCCTGAAGTTCCACTTTTTAATTAGCAAAGGCTAGATTAGCACCTCCCTAGAGGACATAAGTTCTCCCACTGCAGACACAGCTGATTCTCACAGCCAGTTGGCCTGGAGGTCAAATCCCCCCCCAGTATTACCTACAACAATCAAGGCTTAACTACAACAAGACTTCGCACAAAGACACAAGGGGGTGCACCAAAAAAGCATAAAAAATGCGGAGACAAAGAAACAGGACACAAATGACAGAAATGGAGGATATAGAGTTCAAAACCACACTTTTAAGGTCTCTCAAGAACTGTCTAGAAGCCACCGATAAATTTAGTAAGGCCCTCGAAAAGACTGATGAGACCGCCGATAAATATAGTGAGATCCTCAAGAAATCTAATGAGACCCTCAATGTTGTGATAAAGAACCAACTAGAAATTAAGCATACACTGACTGAAAAAAGAATATTATACAGACTCCCAACAGCAGACCAGAGGAGCACAAGAATCAAGTCAAAGATTTGAAATGCGAAGAAGCAAAAAACACCCAACCGGGAAAGCAAAATGAAAAAAGAATCCGAAAATACGAGGATAGTGTAAGGAGCCTCCAGGACAGCTTCAAGCATACCAACATCCGAATTATAGGGGTGCCAGAAGATGAGAGAGAGCAAGATATTGAAAACCTATTTGAAGAAATAATGACAGAAAACTTCCCCTACCTGGTGAAAGAAATAGACTTCCAAGTCCAGGAAGCGCAAAGAACCCCAAACAAAAGGAATCCAAAGAGGACCACACCAAGACACATCATCATTAAAATGCCAAGAGCAAAAGACAAAGAGAGAATCTTAAAAGCAGCAAGAGAAAGACAGTCAGTTACCTACAAGGGAGTGCCCATACGACTGTCAGCTGATTTCTCAACAGAAACTTTGCAGGCCAGAAGGGAGTGGCAAGAAATATTCAAAGTGATGAATACCAAGAACCTACAACCAAGATTACTTTATCCAGCAAAGCTATCATTCAGAATTGAAGGTCAGATAAAGAGCTTCACAGATAAGGAAAAGCTAAAGGAGTTCATCACCACCAAACCAGTATTATGTGAAATGCTGAAAGGTATCCTTTAAGAAGAGGAAGAAGAAGAAAAAGGTAAAGATACAAATTATGAACAACAAATACGCATCTATCAATAAGTGAATCTAAGAATCAAGTGAATAAATAATCTGATGAACAGAATGAACTGGTGATTATAACAGAATCAGGGACATAGAAAGGGAATGGACTGACTATTCTTGGGGGGGAAAGGGGTGTAGGAGATGCGGGAAGAGACTGGACAAAAATTGTGCACCTATGGATGAGGACAGTGGGTGGGGAGTGAGGACGGAGGGTGGGATGGGAACTGGGAGGAAGGGAATTATGGGGGGAAAAAAGAGGAACAAATGTAATAATCTGAACAATAAAGATTTAATTAAAAAATAAAAATAAAAAATAAAAAATAAACATAAAAAACCACAGAAATACAAAACAGCCACTCTATCAAGTGTGTGTGTGTGTCTGTGTGTGTGTGTGCGCGCGCGTGCGTGCACACGCATGCATGCATGCATGGTGTAAATATATAGACTTCTGAAAGGACACATTCCAAACCAATGATAGGGCTTACTCTTTTGAGGGGCAAAGAATTACAGGGGAGTAAAGCTGAAGTTCTCTATATGGCTTTCTAATAAGGAGAAAGTATTCCCAGATCATTGTGTAATGAAAAATTTTTTTAAATCACCTTTTTTTATTATTGGTTAAAAAGGTAATAGGACAATGAATTGAAAACACTTCTTTCTTACATATTTTCAGGGGTTTTTTTAATAACCAGGAAAGAATGCATCAAAGCGATTTTCATTCTGTAATTATTTTTAATGCCCTTTGGCTCACCAGCAGAATGACCCAGGACCCATCTGTGTCATGGCTCAGGGCCCGGGGGCTCTCTCTCCCTTGGCAGGCAGTGAGGTGCTCTTGTGGGAGCCATCCACACAACTGTTGCCTCTGTGGCTGCCAGCATCACCTTGGCTACCTGCAGAAACACTCCTGCCATAGCCTCTCGGTGGAAAGCGCTCCCTCCCCATCAGGTTGAAACACTTAATATAAGACGAACAGAAGCAAAGGAAGAAAAAAGTACAGAGGGCTAGTCCTTCCAAAAAAGTTCGGTTTCCTTAGTACCACTCCCCAGGCCACATGGCACATCTCTCTGATTAATCTGGCTGTCACAGTTTCTCTCTGGGGAAACCTGAGATCAGTTTCCTGGTGGCTGGGTCAAAGGGCAGATGGATGCAGTGTCTTGTACATCCTTTTCCACTCACACTGGTGTTCCAGACCATGCCAGGCACCTCATTTCTCTCCTACCTCGTGGTGGATTATCTGTCAGAGCTTATGGCATGGGTAAGGGGGAGAGATCAACCAAAGGACTTCTATGTGTGCATATAAGCCTAACCAATGGACACAGACACCAGGGGGGTGAGGACATGAGTGGAGGGGGGAGGGGGGACAATGGGAGGATAAGGACACATATGTAATACCTTAATCAACAAAGAGAGAGAGAAAGAGAGAGAAAGAGCTTATGGCATGACCTTAGCTGTTTCTCCCCTAATAATGTGTCTAGAGTCTTAGTCCTAGGTGGCTAAGTCTATTCCAATGTGGGTGGCCACCTCTTTCTCAAAGGAAGTCTATTTAACCATGAGTGGTTGTAGAAGGGTCACTGGCAAGACCTGGCTGAATTACCTTTTCAGATTTGGTGCCTCCTCCTGGGTCCCTGGCTTGGGACCCACACATGTTTAACAGTCCCTTTAGCTACCGTACTTGGAGTGGGCAAAAGTAGGTTAATAATAATAATAATAATAATACAATAATTAATGAATAAATAATAATATAAGAAGAAACTATTTTGTGTACTCACAACGGTAAACTTACTTTTCCCCATCCCTGTATTTGAAGCATAGAGTTGTGGCCTGAGTCTTTTCTCACTTTATTATTAATCTTCATCATGTATGTATCATGACCCTACACTGAAAAGTTTGTTGTGTCTATGTTGGGATAGCCAATTCTAAAGAACACTGCTAGTAAGTAATGCTACTATTTGTGCCACGACAGCACAGCCAAGGGTGATCCTGAGTCAGGGGGTGAAAGGATTGAGAAAAGACAGACAAGAGAATGACAGCTGGGTCTCGGTGGGACGCTGCTCCCTGATGAGGAGACGACGACAGTGCCCACAAGCCATGTGTTTATTTTATAGCAGATGCCATGAGGCAAAGTAGGGGCGTGATCAAGTTGTTTACAGCATTCTCATGAGTTTCGACCTCATTTAACTACATGCACCTGAACTCTATCTCAAGGCATGTGGGGCTACGTGTTCGGACCATAAGTTCAAGCTTACAACCACAGCCGTTGGCTATGATTGTGCTGGGAGGACCCTGCCCTTACAGCTGGGACTTGCACATGACAATGAGAGGATGCTGTCCTTTCATTAGTCTGAGGCTTGAACCTAGACAAAACACTGCACCAGTGCCCCACAGCTATTAATAAACCCACAATAGTTATCCTATACTAGAGGCCCGGTGCACAAAAATTTGTGCACTCGGGGGGGAGGGGGGATCCCTCAGCCCGGCCTGTGCCCTCTATCAGTCTGGGACCCCTTGGGAGATAACGACCTGCTGGCTTGGGCCTGCTCCCGGGTGGCAGAGGGCAGGCCCAATCCCTAGGTGCAGCCCCTGGTTGGGCTCAGAGCAGGGCCGATTGGGGAGTTGGGGCGCCGCCTCCTGTCATGCACAGAGCAGGGCGGATTGGGAGGTTGGGATGCCACCCCCAGTCACGCTCAGGGTAGAGCCGATTGGGGTGTTGGGGCACCGCCCCCTGTCACACTCAAGGCAGAGTCAATGGGGAGGTTGTGGCGCCACCCCCTGTCACGCACAGAGCAGGGCCAATCAGGGGGTTGGGGCCCTGCCCCCTGTCACTCACAGAGCAGGGTCAATCAGGGGGTTGGGGAGCTCCCCCCCCCCCGATCACGCACAGAGCAGGGCCCATCAGGGGGTTGGGGAGCTCCCCCCTGTCATGCACAGAGCAGGGCCCATCAGGGGGTTGAGGAGCTCCCCCCTGTCACTCACAGAGTAGGGCCGATAGGGGAGTTGGCACACCGCCCCCTGTCACACACAGAGCAGGGCGGATCAGTGGGTTAGGGCGCCGCCCTCTATCATCCACAGATCAGGGCCGATCAGGGGGTTGGGCCACCGCCACTGTCACACTCAGGGCAGGGCCGATGGGGAGGTTATGGCTCTACCCCGTCACACACAGAGCAGGGCCCGTGGCGGGGGGGGGGGGGGGCACCGCCCTCTATCACCCACAGAGCAGGGCCGATCAGGGGGTTGGGGTGCCTTCACCTGTCACGAACAGAGCAGGGCCAATAGGGAGGTTGTGACCCTGCCCCCTGTCACACACAGAGCCACAGGGCGATCAGGGGGTTTGGGCGCTGCCCCCTGTCACGCTGATCCGGGTGCCGGGAGGCCTCTCGGCTCCGCTGATCCCAGTGCTGGGAGGCATATTACCCTTTTACTATATAGAATAGAGGCCTGGTGCACGGGTGGGGGCTGGCTGGTTTGCCCTGAAAGGTGTCCTGGATCAGGGTGGGGGTCCCCACTGGGGTGCCTGGCCAACCTGGATGAGGGGATGATGGCTGTTTGCAGCTGGTCACACACCCTTCAGGGTAGGGGTCCCCACTGGGGTGCCTGGCCAGTCTGGGTGAGGGGCTGAGGGCTGTTTTCAGGCTGGGACTGAAGCTCCCAACTGCTCCTTTTTTTCTTTTTTTTTCTTTTTTATTCTGGGCCAGCTTTAGCTCTGAGGCTCCAGCTCTTAGGCCTCCGCTCCTGAAAGCAGGTATCTGGTTTGTTTAGGTTCTATATCGAAACTCTGTATCAACTCCAGCTCTGAGATCCCAGCTGGGCTGAAAGCAGGTTTCTGGGGTTTTGTTTAGCGTCTATATTTGTTACAGTGTTTGAAACTGCAGGCTCAGAGGCCTCCGTCACTGAAGCAAGCAAGCCTCATGTTAGTTTCAAGCTGCCTGGCTGCTGGCTGCCATCTTGGCTGTCAGTTAATTTGCATATCTCGCTGATTAGCCAATTGGAAGGGTAGCAGTCGTATGCCAATTACCATGTTTTTCTTTTATTAGATAGGATAATAAAGAGCTGATATGCAAATGGTCGTCATGCCCTCATACCATCACACCATAACTGCTCAGACACTCAACACTGGGGAGAGAGCAATGGAGACCAGCCAGGCACAAATGAGGTTGTGAGAGAGGACTGGGGACAGGCCAGGCACAAATGAGCTCATGAGAGGAATGGGGACCAGCCAGGCTGCGGCTTGGGAGAGGGACAAGCTGCACGCCTTGTGGTCCTGGGCGCCAGTGGCTGCGCCTGCAGCCTGGGAGAGGGACAAGCCACCCGCCACGCGGTCCCGGGCGCCAGCATCTGAAGCCCAGGCAAAGCTGCCCGCCCATGGTCCCCTGCGGCTGCGGCCGGCCCAAGGGAAGGAAGCCCAGGTCCCGGGTGCCTGCAACCGACCAGAGGAGAGAATCCTGGGTCCCAGGTGTGGGGCAAGGTAGAGGCAGTTAGGGGCAATCAGGCCAGCAGGGGAGCAGTTAGGGGCGATCAGGCAGGCAGAGGGTTTAGGTGCGATCAGGCAGGCAGGCAGGCAAGTGGTTAGGAGCCAGTGGTCCCAGATTGGGAGAGGCAGTCGGACTTCCCCTGAAGGGTCCCGGATTGGAGAGGGACCCACCCCCCTCCATGCACGAATTTCGTGCACCGGGCTTCTAGTACAGGATAAATGAACTGGAAGGCAGATTTAAACTATTCATTACTAGTTTTTGGTAAGTTGTTATACTAGCCTTTTTTTCCCCTGAGTGTAAATAATAGTATATTATATTTTCTTTAGAAAATAAAATCACCTGAAGAAAAGTTAAGGTAATGCTAACGTTGTTTTATAAAAAATAAAACCTTTACTCAGGAGCCCAACCATTACTTATGGCTTCTACCTTCTAAATTTTCTCTGAAACAAGGTAATGTTTTGGATTCCTAACATCTTTCCAGAATGTCTAGCTTCTTCTACACAGAGATGTGGAGGGATTGTTACTCAGGAAGGAAAACATTTATTTTCCTTTTTTCTTTTGAGGGGAAAATCTTTTCATCTTCACCCTCATTAATTTTTATGGTTGGTATTTTCATTATATTAGCCAATAAGAGTCTGGACTAAATAAAGTACAAAACCAAAGGCATCTGAAAGGGCTTCCTGGCCAGGAAGATACTATATCCATCTCAGGAGTGTCTGGCTTCAGGGAAAACAAGTGAAATCTTGGCTGGCCAGGAAGGGCACCTAACAGAATCCAGGCAATGCTTTCTGCCTTTTTTTTCCTCTGAAAGCTCAGAAACAGAGTCACAGTTTATTTGTTGAATACACGCTCCTTGTTTCTTGTAACCATAGAGTCTGGCTTAGTTGAGTGTTTCTTAAGTCATGCTACTGCTGAGCCAATATTTATCATTTTTGAAATTTCCATGAGTCATAAAATAAACTGGAGAAACTCACTGTACCTTCTATGGGTGTTTCTTTTTTAGAGTTGCTTAAAAATAAAAGGAAAAAGGCTGAACCTGAAATCCCACACAGCATTTACCAGACCACATACTACTTCCTCATTGTGGAGGATCCTTCTCTAAATCAGGGCTATTCAAAGTGTGTGGCCTGTTGTCTAAAGCTCCTTTCCTCCCCAACAGCCCAGACCCCTCCTGTCTCCACAGGGTCAGGGGAGGGCTGCAAAGAAAGGAAGCTGTAGAGGCTTGAGGGAGGAAGTGACTCAGTGGCTCAAGGGATGGGAGGGAAGATTTTTCACAGGAGTCAGAATTAAAGGAGCAAGTAACTCCTTCCATTTCCAGCATGGAAAATCTTGTGAGGCGACCACCTCTTGATGGCTGAATCAGAATTTATTGACCAAATATTTTTTTTAAAAGACACTGTAAGCCCGTTGGTATGACTCTGGTTGAACGTTGACCCAGGAAGTAATCTGTAGGGGCACATGTCCAGATTGTGGGCTCCATCCCCCGTATGGGGTGCGCAGGAGGCAGCCAATCAATGACTCTTTCCCATCGTTGATGTTTCTATCTCTCTTCCTCTCCCTTTTTCTCTGAAATCCATAAAAATATTTTTTTTAAAAAAATTGCATGATGTGACATGTTTTGTCTCTCATTTACATGTGAGTGCGTGTGACATGTTATTTTCTCCTTTTGTGCCTATCAGCTCCCTTTCCCCAGTTGTGGATAGCTGGGAGAACCCCATTAGTCCGCAACCTCGACAATTATACCAAGTTATTGATTTTGCTGTAGAAACAGGCTGTGTCAAGAGCTCAAGGCCTAGAGTTCACAAATCAAAATGCACGAGTCTGCCTTAATATTACTAGAATAAATATTCCATAAATTGCTAATGTTGTGCTGGATATTCAATAAATCTTCTGTGTAGTACAGGCATAATATTTTAGAGCCAAAGGGGTTAAATTCTTCAACACCTTCAGTTTGCAGGTGAGGGTAGGGAGGCCCAGAGAGGTGCATCTCACAGGTCACACAGCCAGACAAGACTAGAACTTGTAACGATAGTATCAAATACAGTGGGGCCTTGACTTATGAGTTTAATTCGCTCTGAGACCGAGCTCGTTAAGGAGCTCCTTAACTCAAATTACTCTATCAACTCAGTGCAAAAAATCAGCCGAGAGACAGCTGGTATCTCAAAAAACTCATTAGTCGGGACACTCGTAAGTCAAGGCCCCACTGTACCTCACGGAAATGCTGGGATCTCAGTGATAAAAGTAAAACAGTTATACTAACAGGCACTTAAATTTCGCATCAGGACCATCGTCCCTCGGCTGTTTCTGGTGGAGCAGTGCTTTAACTTGCTCCATGTTCTTATTCCACCCCTAGATGAAGGGAAAACTAGAAAGAGGCTGGAGCAGCCCCCCAAAGCACACAAAATTCACATCTATATCTACTTAGGCATCGTGGTCCATGGAGTCTAATTTTTTTTTATAGGAACATGTGGTAATCTTTCCTTCCAAATATTGGTCCTGAGTGAGCCCTCCCACCATCTTTTCCTTAATTAAATGAGAAATCATTTCGGTAACGAACACACACTTCCTTCCTCTTGGGATGCCTCACTCATTAAGACCTGTTAACATCTCCCAGTCTGATCTGCCCCACCAGTTAGGATCCTGAGAATCCTCAAGGGAACCTGGGCTGAGTTTATCTTGTCATTGATCTGTTTTCACTAGTGATCTCCTTGTGGCAGGCGCATGACTTATTTATCTTTGCAGTCCTAGTAGCGACCATGGCTACAGCTGGCACACAGTAGGATCCCAGTAAACATCTGCTAGACCTAACTGAAAATACTTCAAAGCGCCATCCCATTGTGAATGCAACCAAGATCCTTCTTTTGCCTCCAAACACAGACTTTTATGTGTGTTTTTTTTTAACACTCTTTTCCATGAGAAAATCAGGTGGTAATAATAGATGACGGGGTGATGCAAACATCCTTTAAAAGGGCCAGGCTGCACAGACTCCTGCTTGGTTATCATTGTAAATATGACGCTTATATAAAGCTATAATTCAGGTTTTTTCTGTAATCCATCTTGATCTCTTTACCATGGTCTGGAGGTCCTACATGATCTGATTACTGGTTACCTTTTCAGCCTCAGCTGGGTCCACGCACCCTGGGCCTACGCAAGCATGTCAAACTCATGGCCTGTAGGCCAGCTGCCTCATTCCAGCTGCATTCACTGTCTTCCTTTGTCTTTTAGCACACCTAGCTCATTCCCTCTGCAGGGGATGCTCCCCACTCCTATCTTCACACTGCTGAGTCCTTCTTGGCATTTAAGAGTCAGCTTACATTTCCTCTTTGGAGATTTCTCTGAGCACCAACTTAAATGCGCCTTCACCGCCTCCAGTTATCTTCTGTTCTATCACCTAGTTTTATTGTCAATTAAGCACCTATCACCACCCAAGACTTTTTTGTTTAGTTGTTTATTATCTGCCTGTAGCTGACTAGAATTTGAGCTTCGGAACAGCAGGAACCTTTTTCTTATTCATGCTATGAACAGATTTGGCACATTGTAGACACATCGTAGATGTTGAAATAATGAATTCAGTAATTAAATTAAAAACAGAACTAAAGTTGCAATTATTATTTCTTCAAACCCCCCCCCCCCCAGCCCCGTTTACTAATTTCACTATCTTCAAATTTCTTTATACAGATACTGGCTCTTTTCTCTCTATCCTCCATGACTCTTAACTTTTTTTTATTATTATTATTCTTTGCATCTCTATTCTTTCTAGATACCTTCTGTGAGTTAATTCCTTGACCTTATCTTGCAACTCACATCTTCATTTTTTTAAATAAATGCACTGTTTTCCAACTCATCCAATAAATCTTTTAGTTCAAGAATATTTTAGACTCCT
The DNA here is from genome assembly GCF_963259705.1 of Myotis daubentonii. Lineage (NCBI taxonomy): Eukaryota > Metazoa > Chordata > Mammalia > Chiroptera > Vespertilionidae > Myotis > Myotis daubentonii. The sequence goes on along the minus strand of NC_081847.1, from coordinate 19,326,605 downwards.
AATGTCTAATGTTTCTATAACTGCTTGTTCTTACTTCTGGTTTCCTAATAGCTTTCCTTATTCCTCTGAGAATATTTACTACGCTCAAATTCTTGTCCTGGTTCTTCTGCTTGAGTTTATTCAGTTGGCTATCTTTCTTTCAAAATGTTTGAATCCCTCCTGTCTCATTATATTTACCTATGGACTCATACACACATCCCTAGGATTTTCATCTCTCTACCAGGTCTTGTACAGAATACCTGGGGGAGGAGGTGAGAACTGGTGCCATTCCTGGTGAGTTTGGGGGTAGAGAGATGAGGATGCATCAAGCTGAGAAACCTCTGATGTTGCAATCTGTGCTCACCTCCCCACACCTCAACCAGGAGGACCTTCTAGATGACTTCCCAGTATCCCAACCCCTTTGTTCTAGGGTATAATTATTTAGTTCTCAGGGGCAGGGAAGGTAAAAGTGGGGTGAGGAAAAGTTCCAGGGTTGGGCAGCCACTTGCATATGTTAGTATCACCTCCCCACTCCCCAGCAAGGCTCCAGAACTGCCTTGACATTACCTGGCAGCCTCTGGGGTGGACACTGCTGGTTCTGAGGTTTTCCTGCCCTACGGCAGTCATGGGAGAGGCAGAGGTTTGCCGAGCATAACGGGATGGTGGTGGAGAAAAATGGGTCCCAACCAGAGAGCTTGCCACTATCAGCCTATTACTGTTTATGACATGCCTTTCTTCTCCATCTGTCATCTTCCTCCCATCCTTACCCATCGTGTAAAATAGTACTCATTTTTCCTAAAATTATATCTTTCGAGCTTTAAGAGCAGCCCTCTTATTTTTATGTTAGAATTTGTTGCAAAATTTCTATTCACTTCATTCCTACTCTTCAAGATTTTATAACTGTGATCACACTCAACCCTCAGGCTTATTTACATTCTGAAGAGTTTGAAGTCATTGAGTCTGTCATTATAGCAAATACTTGATTCCTTTATTTGTCCCTTTTAAAATATTTTATGGCTTTTTTTTTCTCCAAAAGTATAACAACCTGACTAGAACTGTAGAGAGAATGTAACATGCTTCTGAAAAACGGGAAGACAATATAGACAGATCCCCAAGATATACTGTGGAATGAATGAATAAGAGCAAGCTGCAGTCCCATATGCATTGTAGAGGCCATTTCTATTTTTTAAATGCTCCACAGTGTAAGGGTCTGTTAGGCTTCATGCTAAACTGATAACCTCTGATCTTGGCATGTGGATTGTGGGGGAGGAAACAGTGGGGCTCTTCATTTATCCCTAGCTTGTTTCCTTTTTAGAACACTTCCCCAAACCTTTCTTGAATTATCTAGTTTAATGGAAAGGCATCAGGGTAGCCCATGAACTCCCTGAAATTGTAGGCTAAGCTTTGTGAGTCATAGAAAATGTCTACTTTTCTAGAGAGAGGGTCTGTAATTTTCTTCAGAATCTCAGAGGGAACATTTGGTCCCAAAGGGGTTAATAACCACTGGTTAAGGTTGTTGTGCCACTTTCTACTCCATTTTCTCAGAGGTTAACACAAAAAGTTCATGTTATCTGAAAAACATGTCATATTTGTTCAATTTTTAATGTTATAAAATAGTGGTATATGACTTTTACCCTATCATAAGGACCAATAGAGAAATCAATTGTTACCACATGGTTCTGCATCATCCCCATGAATATACTTTTTTAAAAAATATATATTTTTATTAATTTTTAGAGGGAGAGGGAGAAAGAGAAACATTGATCAATTGCCTCCTACACATCCCCCACCAGGATTGAGCCTGCAAACCAGGCATGTGCCCTGACCGTGAATTGAACCAGCAACCTTCCAGTGCATGGCATGATGCCCAACCATCTGAGCCACAGTGGCCAAGGCCCCATGAATATACTTAAATTTAGCTCTTTCCTAAAATAGATGCCTGGGCCCTAGGAGCTGCCTGCATGTCCACAGTGTTTTCTCTACAGTTTCCATTTGCTTTGTTTTGTACAAGACCCCCTGTAATGTGAAGGAAGAACCAGAGGTACCTCATTTTCTTGTTCAGCATTACCCATGAGTGATGTGTCATGTGGCCTGACAGTAAAGGTCATGGGTTTGGAAACAGATCACTTATTCTTTTGGGCTCCTAGGGAATAGCTCTTCACCATATTACCTCATCTGTAGAATGGGACTAATAATGTCATCTACCCATGGCAGTCACCACTAGTTATCTCCAAATGCCCATTTCCCCCTTCTTCCTTAGTAAAGAAACCCCAATTTCTTAGCTGAGTACACTTATGCTCTGAGAACAGACCACATGACCCAGCTGTATGCCTAAGTTCTGGTCAATGAGATAAAAGTGGAAATCCACTCAGTCTAGTACTTCTTTTTAAAAAGAAAAGGGTGGCCCTAACCGGTTTGGCTGGGTGGATAGAGCATTGGCCTGCAGACTGAAGGGTCCCAGGTTTGATTCCGGTCAAGGGCATGTACCTTGGTTGCTGACACGTCCCCAATGGGGAGTGTGCAGGAGGCAGCTGATTGATGTTTCTCTCTCATTGATGTTTCTGACTCTCTATCCCTCTCCCTTCCTCTCTGTAAAAAAATCAATAGAATAGAAAACAAAAAAAAAAAGGAAAGGGTGAACTTCCAGTTTCCAGTTCTGCATGTAAGGAGCTTCAAAGCTGCCACTTGGTCCTAATGACAAGTAAAAAGCTGAACAGGTAACTCTTCTTGGATTTGTAAGAGAGGAGAGGACAACGGGCAAACTGCTGCCCCCAAAACTGGAGACAGACAGGCAAATACAGGGAATTGCGGCTTACCAGAGCAGACACTCCTAAGCAGAAACCACTGTGGGAACCTGTGGCAGGAAAACTTGAACTGTACTTGTCAAATTGCTGGAGGCTCAGTGTGGAGAAGTCTGAGAGTTAAAAACTAGGGAGACTCATTCATAGGAAGGGCTCCCACACTTCTGTGGGTTCAGGGGTATTAGCAGAGGCTACCTGACCTGGGGAAGGGAAATATCCCAACCATTCTAGCCATCCTGTCCCAGCTACCAGTAGAGGATGGGCGCACCGGGGGAGGGGGAGCACAATGAAAACAGTTGTGAAGTTCACAGTCTATAGCACAGACTCACTAAAGGACTGAGACCTAATTGCAGGACTATAGAAACCTTCTCCTCCCTGCCACACCACACCATCACATTACTAAAGGTCTGTTTACTGCAGTTCCTTTTCCCTAGTACGTCATGGCAAACTATCAAGAAAAAATTTTAAGGCATACTAAAAGGCAAAAATCACAGAAATGAAGAATGCCTTTGATTGGCTTATTAGTAGACTGAGCACAGCTGAGCAGCTGAGGAAAGCATCTTTAAAGGACATATCAAGAGAATCCACAACATCAAAAAGCAAAAAGACTGAAAAAGACAGAACAGAATATGCGAGGACTAGAGGACAACTACAAAAGGTGTAACATATGCATAACAGCAAGACCAGAAGAAGAAAAAAAGAAATAGAAGAAATGTTTGAAACACAGTGACTGAGAATTTCCCCAAATTATTGTCAGATATCAAACAACAGATCTAGGAAGCTCAAAAAACACCAAGCAGGATGAATTAAAAAAACAAACGAAAGCCAAAAAACAAAAACAAAACTACACCTTAGCACATCATTGTCAAATCAAAGATAAAGAAAAAAAATCCTGAAAGAAGAGGGAAAAAAACACCTTATCTATAAGAGGACCAAAGATAAGAATTACCTGTGACTTTTCCTCAGAAATGGTGTAAGCAAGGAGAGAGTGGGGTGAAATATTTAGTGTTGAGAGATAAACTCCACCAACTTTGAATTCTGTACCTTCAATATTGTCATTCAAACGTGAAGGAGAGCCCTGGCCAGTGTGGTTCAGTTGGTTGGAGGGTCATCTCATACACTGAAAGGTCATGGGCTCCATTCCTGGTTGGAGCACCTATGAAAGGCAACCAATCATGTTTTTCTCTCACATCAACGTTTCTCTTCCTCTCTCTCTCAAATCAATAATAACACATCCTTGGGTGAGTTCTAAAAAAAAAAAAAAAGTGAAGGAGAATAAGGACTTTCTCAAACAAAAACTGAATTTTTTGCCAGTAGACCTACCTTGCAAGAAATGTTTTTAAAAATTTATTTAGAGAGGAGGAAAATAAAATATGTGAGAACTCAGATCTACACAAAGAAAGGAACATTGAAGAAATAAGTAAAATAAAAATTTTTATTTTTCTTATTCTTAATTGATTTAACAGATAAGTTTATTCAAATACTGGCAACAATGTATTTGATTATATACACTTATGTATATATCTGTGTGTATACACATGCTTATGTTTGCTTATATGTTAAGTGAAGTAAATGACAGCAATGATACAAGGGACTGGAGGAAGGAATTAATATTATTTTGTTATTATAAAGAGTGTTAGTGTTATTTGAAAGTGGACTTGGATTCATTGTAAAGATACATTGCAAACACTAGGGCACCCACTAAAAGAAATAAAATTTATATGAGAAAAAATGTAATTCTATAAAATGTTAAATTAAAACCTCAAAAGGCAGAAAAAAAGGGATAATAAAAATAGGAAGGAAGTTGAAGGGCAACAAATAGAAAACATAGTTTTGAATATCAATGGCCTAAATGTATCAACTAAGACAGCAATTTTCAGAGTGAATCAAAAAACATGAGCCAATTATGTTGGCTTGGCAAAATCCATTTTAAATATAAAGACACATATAAATTAAAAGTAAATGGATGGCGACAAAATACTATGCTAACCCTAATTTAAAAAAAAAGCAGGAATAGCTATATTAACTTCAGACAGAGCAGACTTAAAAGAAAGTTATCAGAGATAAAGGGCATCATCCTATATAATAAAAGGTTAATATGCAAATTGACCCTAACCACAGAATGACCACTGGACCAGTCACTATGAGGCACACTGACCACCTCTTAGTCCCGTCCCCCCTGGCCATCAGGCACCGATCACCCAACAGCAAACGGGGAACCGGGGGTGGGTGACGGCAGGGGGCGGGGCAGGTTGCAGGCAGCTGGGGAAGATGGCCCTGATCGCAGGCCAGGCCTAGGGACCTTACCCGCGCACGAATTTTGTGCGCCAAGCCTCTAGTATGATGATAAAACGGCCAAGCCTCTAGTATGATGATAAAACGGTCAATTCTCTAAGAACATACAACAATTCTTAACATGTATGCACCTCATGTAGTTGCTTCAAGCTACATGAAGCAAAAACTGATAGAATTGCAAGAAACAGACAGTTGGAGTCTGATAATCCCTCTGTCATAAATGAACAGATCCAGCAGGCTGAAAATCAAATCAGAAAGCAAGCTATCGGACACCACACTCCAGCATAAAACCCTTAGACAAAACACCAACAAAAGCAAAACAACACAAAACACCTGGACAAGGTTTATTTCTCTGTAAAGCCATAGACCAAAGTGACAGCAGTGGTTACCTGTGAGAAGGCAGGCACCAGAGACTATGGAAATAGAGACCAGAGGTGCTCAAGGAACTTTCCTTTATTGTGTTGTTTGGATCTTTTTTTTTTTTTTTTAATATATTTTATTGATTTTTTTACAGAGAAGAAGGGAGAGGGATAGAGAGCTAGGAACATCAATGAGAGAGATCGATCAGCTGCCTCCTGCACGCCCCCCACTGGGGATGTGCCCGAAACCAAGGTACATGCCCCTGACCGGAATCGAACCTGGGACCCTTCAGTCCGCAGGCCGACGCTCTATCCACTGAGCCAAACCGGTTCGGCTGGATCTTTTATAATGAGAATATATTCACATCTTATTATATGATTAAAATTATTTTTTAAAGACTATAGACATAAACAAGAGAACAGGTGAATTTGCAGGGAGGCGGAGGAGAAACTAGAAAGCTTTTTCTACACTATATACTGACAGAGTTATTATACTGCCTTGCAAAAACACTTTTTCCAGTCTACTGATTAACATTAATGTTTAACTTACACTTCCCTGTCACTCATAAAAGGTTTTAAATAAAAGTGCCTACATGTTCACAGATTAAGTATGCAACAACATATTAAGTATGTTTCCTAAATGAGAAGTGAAATATACACATCTCATATTTAAAAGAGATTTTATGTTAATACTTGCTCCCTCTGTGGGATGAGGAGGAATGAAAATATCCAGCAAATTTATGTGTAAATGCAGAGGTTAAAATTCAATGGGACCTTAAGATCAATGGGTTCCCTCTTAGATTACAGTGAACTGATATAGACGTTTGCTTGAGGAATTGTAAACATCTTCAGATATTGGTTTACTTACTGAACAAACTGTATTAAATACCTACTACATTATCAGGAGCTATGCTAGTCCAAATAAGATGCATCCTAAACAGCCCTTGTCCTCAAGGAACTCAGTCTAATCTGATGATGGTGGATATCTGTGTGTGTGTGTGTGTGTGTGTGTGTGTGTGTGTGTTACTTGCTATACCAGCAGTAGGGAAAAACTTTTAAGGTCTCACTACTCAAAGCTGCAGACTGGCAGCATTTGAATGACCTGGGGGGCAACTGTAATCCCAGCTTTAACCCCCTGCACCTGCATTTTAAAAAGATCTTCAGGAGACCTGGATGCTCATCAAGATTTGAGAAGTGATGAACTGTGGGGTTATGGAAGGAGCACTATCAGTCCCTTGGGAAGTGGTCAGAGGTCTTCAGACTATAGGGTTATAAGAACCTTTCAGGCTGAGAAAGGAGCAGGCTCAGGGTAAGAGGGCTTCTGGAAGAAAACTGGGCACTACGGAAGATATGGAGACAAGGCAGGAAATTAAAGATAGCTGAGGCCAGAGGCAAAAAGGCCAGGCTGACCTGCTAATTCTGGAGGAAGCCATAGGAAAATTTAAGCAGCGATGTGACAGGATCCAATTCTTATGTTTGGACGTAACTCTGGTGGCAGAGTGGAGGATGAAATGCAGTCCAGACGATGGAGCAGACCGGCTGTGTATTCCCTTAAATGAGCAGGATTCAATTTTGGACTAGAAAGGACATCTTGAGGACTTAGAAGTGGAGGCGGGCACTGAATCCCGTTCAACCAGACAGACAGACAATGGGTTCCAGCTGCAGGGGGATACAGGAAGGTTCTTTCTTCTCAAAGCAGCATCACCTGGGAATTGTCAGAAATGCACATCCTCAGGGTCCCATCGCAGAGGTTCTGCGTCTGCAACTCGGGCGGGTGGGCAAACAACTCTAACTGAACGAGTTCCCTTTGAAAACCACTGCTCAGCCTGCCAAAAATCTTGTGGCAAATTGTATAGGCTTAGAATGGTCACAACTTGCTTCCTCTCTTAAAAAGAAAACAAAACAGCCCCGGGCTGAGCCAGGACCTATGAACCAGGAGGTCACCGTTTGATCCTGGGTCAGGGCACATGCCTGGGTTGCAGGCTCCATCCCCAGTGTGGGGGGCGCAGGAGGCAGCCAATCAATGATTCTCTCTCCACATCGATGTTTCTCTCTCCCCCTCCTTTCCTCTCTGAAATCAATAAACATTTTTTTTTTAAAAAAAGGAAAGAAATGAAAACAAAAACATGATGAGTAATAAGAAATGAGTTTCCATGCTGAATGGTCAGAACAAAAGCCACTTACAATCTAGATTTTTAGATAATGCCCAGCAAAAAACCACACACAACGCCCCCCTCCCACACACACATACACATACACTGACCATCCTGTCCAAAAGCCTCACATTTGGAGAATTAACCGGTTTGGGAGAGGTCGTGATGGTCTCAGTATCTTAAATTGAAATACGACCTAAAATAAAAGAATCAATCCAGTTTCAAATTCTTTGTGCCCTTTACTCCCCACAAAAACACCCTCAGAAAAAAAACGCTGGGATTCCTTCTGGCCGTCTGAAAACTGTGTTTCTGACGCAACCGCCCATAAAAAAAAAAACAAAACAAAACACACAATCCCAAATTTAAAGCCCCAAAAAACGGAGCAGCGGGGTTGGCGCCATCACCCCAAGACCAGCCGACCGTTTCCCAGCTACACCCAGCGGACCGCCGGCCTCCTTTCTCGGGCTGTTCCCAAAGATAAATAAATCACTCCCTGTTTTTTTCCAGACCTGACATTAGCGGTGACTCAGAGCACTCGGTAAGGCCACAGTCGCCTCCGGAAGGAGGGCAAATGTGCAGATTTTTTTCCTTAGACGAGGGCCCAACGTGCCGGGCTGGGCCAATCAGGGGAGGATGGCGGGAATCGCACCAAAGTAGGTAAAATATGCGGTATGCATGCCCCTCTGCCGCCGCCCGCGCCTCAGCTCCCGCCTGGCCTCGCGACTCCTTCTCCCCAACCCCGCCTCCCCGCCTCCCCGCCTCCCCTCCTAGGCCCCACCCCAGCGGCGGCGCACACCTGGCCAGGTAGCCACTTCCTTGTAAGGCCAACAGCTTCACAGTGGGCGGGGCGCCACGTGGCCCCGCCTCTTGGGGGGAGACGGGCCACTGGCCCCGCAGGTGCCAGGCCAAGCTCCGCCTCCTCGTCCCCCGCAGAAGAGAGAGGGACCCACCCCCACTCCCCTCGGCCCGGAGCTGGTGAGGGGGACCCCAGTCAGACTTCTGGAAGGTCCGGAAGGTGAGGAAGACCCCTTCCGCGTGCAGTCCCGAAGGCCGCTCGGGCGGGGCGTTACCCGGCCTTCCGGTTGCGTAGCAACGGCGGGCAGCGCGTGACGTGCGCAGCCGTGTTTGGGCCCGCGGCGCGCTCACGCGCCCTCCCCCTGGTAGGCTCGCTCCCTGCGTCGCCACCTCGCTCGTTTGCTCGGCCCCGCTGCTGTGAGGACACTCGGCGCCCGCCGACTCCCTGCCCCGCGTCCCTGCGACCGCCTCGGCGAACATGGTGAGTGGAAGAGAGTGCGAGGCGTGAGCTGACGCGGCGGGGGCGGCGCGGCTGCGGCGCCGCGGGGGTCGGGCTGAGGGGCGAACGCCGCCCCCCACCCTCCTTCCGCCCCGAAGGGACCCGCGTCCCTCAGCCGTCTCCCGCCGGGGGAGGGTCTTGGGCGTCTGTCGCCCGCGGACCCGCTGGGCCCCGCGTCCCGGAGCGGCTCCACGGCCGCTGTGCGTTGGTCGCAGCTGCTGCTTGGCCGCCGTCCCGGAGCGTCGCCTCGGAGGTTTCTCCGCCCTGGCCTCGGTACCACCAGTTGGAGTCGAGTTCTCCCCGCCTCGGCAAGATCGATTGGGGGGTGGGGTTCGCCAACCCCGGGCGGGGGGCGTGGGAATCCGGAGCGGCCTTGTTCGGGGCATGTTCCCCGGAGCCCGGCACAGATGCGCTGGTCAGGTCTGTCCATCTCGAAAAGGAAAAATACGGCCTTTATTGAGCAGCCCTGGGGGGCGCAGTGATCCCCGAGCCTGACCCGGGCAGGTTAAGGACGGGTGGCCTTTAGCCGCTTTCTCGGCCGTGTCGGGCCGTCCATCCGTCCGTCCGCTTCCTGCTGCGCTCTCCCTGTGCTCGTCAGGCTTGGCGGCGTTTGCTTTAACCCTCGCCGGCCCGACCTCGCCGGGTGCGGCTGGAAAATGCCTTTCACCTGTACACAGTGTGGCTGTGCTTCAGAACTCGGCATGCAAGGGGTGGGCATGATGCAGGCGTACGCATAAAAACAAATGGGAAAAAAAAACTTTTTTAAAGTCCGTAAAATTATCCCAGTCTCTAAAACAGCGGTTCTCAACCTGTGGGTCGCGACCCCTATGGCGATCGAACGACCCTTTCCCAGGGGTCGCCTAAGACCATCCTGCATATCAGATATTGACATTCCGATTCATAACAGTAGCAACATTACAGTTATGAAGTAGCAACGAAAATAATTTTATGGTTGGGTCACAACAGAAGGAACTGCATTTAAAGGGCCAGAAGGTTGAGAACCACTGCAAAAGTAAACATGCTCAGTAGGTGATGGACACTGCTTAATTTACATATTTTCCCGTCTAAACTGGAATTCCAGTGTGCCGTAAAACAGTGTTCTTAAGTAGTATTCTCAAGTGGAACATTTTGTCGTTTTCTTTAGCCTGCAGCACGCCATGACCATTTTTGGTCAGCGATTTGCAGGCAGAGGCTTACCACACTGCTAGAAATATTACAGTTTTTGCATCTGTCTGCGTGGAAGCAGTTGGTGCCAGCTTATTTGCATCCAAAATGTTTTCACGGAATAGTAGTTTTGGTTTTCTTAAGGTATTGCAATATTGCAACTTTCATGACTGTGCACACAGTCTCATTAGTGGAAGGAAATGAGATTAATCAGTAGTTTCTTGGTGACTGAGGATATGTATTGGGAATTTGATAGTGTTCAGTTTCTGATTCTTCTTTGGTTTAATTATGTAAATCATAAAGAGAATCAGCATTTAAGATTTTTAACCTCTTTAAGATTATAAATACATGTACTACTTCATACTAAAAGACCATTTTAACCTAAGGGTTTTGAGTGCTAGTACATCAGCTCTGACGAAAGTGCTATGAAACCTGCTTTAGGGTCTTCTAATTTGACATTCTATGTTTTTGAGTTGCTAGACTGCAAACTTTATTTTGTTTGAAAATAGGGCCAAGCATTTTAACGTTAGTTAAATAGTTAAACTTTAGTTAAAGCTTTACTTCCATATTTTTGTAATTCAAATAAAATGAAGAATCTGTTTTACTTACTGGTTCTTGTGGGAGGAGGAGAAACACAAATCAAGATGGGTGATTCCAAGTACATTTCAAACTTCTTGGTGTAGAGAGGTTAAGAAAAGACTTTATATGGTGACAGGAGAAGATTTGACTTTACTGGGTGGGCACAAAGTGCAATATACAGATCTTGTAACAAACCCACACCTGAAACCTATATGTTCATGTTGACCAGTGTCACCCCAATAAATATAATGAATTTTAAAAAAGAAGACCTTATAAGCTAGTCTTGTTTGGATGCTTGCAAAGAAAGTTGGTTATTCTTGTATGTAATCCTCATGAGAATAGAGCATTTCCCTTCAGTCCAGCTACTATAGGATATTGTGAAGATGGAAAGTTCCTTTATTATCCCAGATTTTAGCATTTTACCTTGGTATTTTATCTTTTTTAGATTTGTTGTCTAGATCCTGGGCTCAAATTTTTTAGTTTTTTAAGTTAAATTTTAACTGTTGATGGTTTTGTTCTACATTAACAAAATCACTTCCTGGTACTCACCAAGTATTCCAGAAGCATTTTGGAGTAAAGCAATTTGAAACCAACTCAAAAGATAAACCCAGGGCACTTTACCATGAAATTTCATGTTTTCAAAGTCTCACTTTACAGTGCCAATAAAAGGAAAAAAGAAAAAAAAGATGCCTACCCTCCACATGAACCACATCTACACACTCCAAACAAAACTTTGGCGTATATGTGTTGGGTGTGCCAGTTTCCTCATTTAAAGATTGATTACCAGCCCACCCACCAAATTCTTTGGGTTATCTGCTCAGTAGTTCTTGTGTTGGGTATGGATTGAGACATAACATAGACTTTCCTAGCTCCTCTTGTAACTGATAGTGTGTTCATTTGCAGTATAACTACATTGCTTTCTCTGAACTAAGAGTGTAGTGTTGCCCCTGAAACAGAGTAAAGGTCTATATGATAATCTAATCCGTAACTTTATTCTAATCAGAATGCTGCTCTACCAAACTGAACTAATTGGCTCAGACTGAATTACAAATGTATTGTACCACTTGATGATTAGCAAAAACACTTTTATTTATAACAACCTAGTGGAATAGGTTGGGCATGTGTTAATGTGCCTACTTAACGTATCAGAAAACTAATGGATTGACTTGTGTGACCACTTCTGACTCCACATCAAATTTTAAAAATAATTTAAAAATTAATTTAGAAACATTTTAAGTGGAAAACTACATAGAACAACAAGTTCCTTTGAAAAAAAGATTAACTTTTTGCCGAATTTCAGGCTATGCTACCGTTACATTTACCTATGCATTTTCTAATCCCAGAAATAACCAACCACTCCAGTGTCAAAGATATAATGCACCAACCAATTAAGGAAATGATTTCTTTTTTAGGCTATTGCAATTGGGAGGACATCGTTTAGTGAGGAACATCTCAAAAAAAAAAGGGGGAGGGAATGGGGACCTTGGGCAGGTAAATCAGGGAGTCTTAAGGGCAGAATCCTTTTGTTACTTGTTCCCCAGAACACACAATGATGGGAGTGGATTTCTTAACTGGCACTGCTTTCCAGGAGCACAGGGCTCAGGTAAAATTCAACATAGTCACCTGAAATTAATGTATTTCATTCTCATTGGCATTTCCATACTTTTAGCTATATATGTATGTATCTGCAGAAGTATATGCTGTATTGCCTTGATTTTTTTATATGTATATATTTTGATTTTGATACATATGCTTTGCGCATCCTTTTGCAACTTAAAATTAAACTTGGTCAGTTTTAGGGGGTGGGATGGATTTTAATTTTAGTTGTGGCTCTGGTTCTTTATAAAATAAACAGCTGAATACTTTCTATTTTATGACTATACTAGGGGCCCAGTGCACAAATCTGTGCACCTTGAAAGGAACTGTGGGCCGTGAGGCTCTGGTAGGCACAGGGGCAGGTCTTAGCCCATCCTCCGCATTCCACCCGTCTCTCCCACTGCAGCCTCTGGTACTCTGTCTGCTGGCAGCCCCGTTCCCACTGCTGCCACTCGCACCAGCTGATGGCATAGAACGATTGGGGCTGGTGCCAGCAGCGGGTGCAAGCAGGGCCGGCGCTGGCAGTGGGTGCAAGCAGTGGCTCCGGCGCCAGCAGCGGGTGCAAGTGGGGCCATGGGAGCAAAGAATTTTCAGTAACCACCAGAGGCTCGCCCTGATGATAGCAACTGGCGCCCCACCTTGGTCTGGTGCCCCCGCTCACCTGCTCCAGCATCCTGTGCAGCCATTTTCTGCGCACGCCCCCTAGTGGTCAGCGCATGTCATAGCGACCGGTTGTTTGGTTGTTCTGCCATTCGGTCTATTTGCATATTAGCCTTTTATTATATAGGATTAAGTTTATCCATTGCCCTATTGATGGATATTTGCCCAACTTTTTGCCCTTTTATCTTTTTTTTTTTTTTGCAATATATTGTTTCCATTTTTTTCCAAGTATATTTTTATTGATTTCAGAGAAGAAGAGATAGAAACATCAATGATGAGAAAGAATCATTGATTGGCTGTCCCCTGGATGCCCCTCCCTGGGGATCAAGCCCTGGGCGTGTGCCCTGACCAGGAATCGAACCATGACTCCCTGGATCATAGGTTGATGCTCAATCACTGAGCCATGCTTGCCAGGCTCCATTTTTATATATTACTATATATTGATTCTCTAGCCCAGGGGTGGGCAAACTTTTTGACTCGAGAGCCACAATGGGTTCTTAAACTGGACCGGAGGGCCGGAACAAAAGCATGGATGGAGTGTTTGTGTGAACTAATATAAATTCAAAGTAAACAAAAGGGTACGGTCTTTTTTTTTTTAAATTTTATTCATTTCAAATGGGCCGGATGCAGCCCGCGGGCCGTAGTTTGCCCACGGCTGCTCTAGCCCTAGTGAATATCTTCTTGGTTTATATGCAGAAGTAGAAGCCCTGGTTTGGAGACCATGCATATGTATTTTTTTAATCTGCCATCAGAGGTTCTAGTTTGCATCCATCCAATCATCTACATTTAGGGGCCTGTTTCTCCATTTCTTTTCACTACTTGCTATTATGAGACTTACAACCTTTGCCAGTCTGATGGGTGCGAAATGTTTTCTCATTCTTTAATTTGTATTTCTCTGATTAGTAGGAGTTGAGTATCTTTTCATTGCAGCTTAATTTTTGCTTGCATGCTCATCGGTGAACTTGACATTGTGTAAAACCTCGTCATATCTTCATCTAAGCTAATTTGTGGAGCCATCAAGTAAACCCAGACTTAAAATCAACAAGAAAGTGACTGTCAAGACCAGAACCACATACATACAGAGGACTAATATTCCTCTCCTCTGGCACCTAGTTTTTTTGCAAGCCTCAAGCTAAGTAAGGAAAGTTTAGTACTCTCTCTTAATTCTAGATACCTGCCATTGTTGGGTCATAGTAGTAGCAGAATGCAGTGATCCACGATAGAGTTCCATTTTTGCCAAGGGCCATGGATGTTAACATCCTTTGCGTTATACTTACACCTTTCTTTTTTCTAGGCAGTTAATCTAGCAAAATGTTAAAAACAAATAAACAACAACAAAACCCTACAAGGGATATATGGGAACTCTCTGTACTTTCTGCTCAATTTTACTGTGAACCTAAAAGGTCTCTGAAAAATAGTCTATTGAAAAAACAACAGACAAAACAAAAATAACTGTGACTATTTTTTATAAGTAGAATTGGTTTGAATCAAAATGGTCTTTAACTTGGTGTACAGGAAGACTCCAAACATTTGTGTTTTTATAATAAATAACTATTTTCTTTCAGTAATAATTAAGATACTTTGAGATGAACACCATAGTTGAAGTTTGAAAAAGATCTTGAAACTCTTGAAAAACTAGATTTAATATATATATGCATTGGTGGTTTTTTAATTTTTTTGTTTTGTTTTTAGTTTTGAAGGATTACCATTTTTATTTATTACTTTTCCTTTTCTACATTTATCCATTTTAAAATTAGCCTTTGAACTTTGGAGATGAACAGTGAGAGCACAGGGAAATCAGACCATAGATGAATTGTTCTTTGATTTTTATGTAACCAAAGAAAACTTCATCTAGCCTAGGAGTATATGCACTGTTTTTATCTACAGAACAATTATCTAGTCTCTGAATAATTAGGCCTAGTCTTTTTACTCTACAGCAGTGGTTCTCAACCTTCTGGCCCTTTAAATACAGTTCCTCATGTTGTGACCCAACCATAAAATTATTTTCGTTGCTACTTCATAACTGTAATGTTGCTGCTGTTATGAATCGTAATGTAAATATCTGATATGCAGGATGGTCTTAGGCGACCCCTGTGAAAGGGTCATTCGATTGCCGAAGGGGTGGCGACCCAGAGGTTGAGAACCGCCGCTCTACAGGCATGCTTCTTTTATTGTGGTTTGCTTTATTGCACTTCATATATGTTGAGTTTTTTACAAATTGAAGGCAAGAACCCTCACCAGCAAAACAATTATGGCTGGCTTTATTCTGATACTCACTTTATTGCAGTGGTCTGGAACCCAACCCCCAATATCTCTGAAGTATGCCTGTACTGTTTGATATTTGCATATCTAAACCACAAAACAGGTAGAAGATTGTTACTGAAGTATCTTTAACTTCCTTCCCTTGTAGCATAATAATGCCTTTCTAGATTGTCCATGAAAGCCATACCCAAAGATTTATACCTAATACTTCAGAAATATTTTAATCCCAGCTTTTCTTCTGTCCCTACCTCCTTGCCTTGATGTTAGAAGTGACTTTTCACTTGAAATTGTGCTTCTAAAAGCTATCTCCTGTTCATTTTGCTTGAAATTCTACATTGGGAGAAGTATAGAAAAATAAACATCAGATTGGTTCATGTTAGTAATACTTTGACAAACTTGTTACATTCATCATCGTGAAGTCTTCTATACAAGGACCTCCATAAAGTTGAGTAGTTTTTAGTCTAGTGATACTTAACTTTTGAAGATAATTCTTTCAGTAGCTGACATTGTAATGCTTATGTGGTTTGCTTTGGTATATTAAAAATCAGGGTTTTTTTTCTAAAATATATTTATTGATTTTTTTACAGAGAGGAAGGGAAAGAGATAGAGAGCTAGAAACATCTATGAGAGAGAAACATCGACCAGCTGCCTCCTGCACACTCCCCACTGGGTATGTGCCCGCAACCAAAGTACACGCCCTTGACCGGAATCAAACCTGGGATCCTTGAGTCCGCAGGCCTACGCTCTGTCCACTGAGCCAAACCGGTCAGGGCTTAAAAATCAGTTTTTATGTAGATCTTTAAAAAAGCAATAGACTTAAGTAAAAATGCAATTAAAATTCTTAAAATTGACATTTTAATCTGTAGTTGAAGGTATGAAAAAGCTGATAGTTTGGCTTTTTTTTTTTTTTTTTCATAACGTGGGGAATATCAAAGAACTCCGTTTTGTTGCAACAGGGCTCAGGATGAGCATTTAAAAGTTGGACACTTCAGTGCATACTGTAGCAAGAAACCTACATTTAAAATGAGTCTGTCACTGTATTTGTACTTTTGGAGCATATTGAAGGAAGACTGTTTACTCCTTTTGGCATTTTTGCTTTACTTTATAGGATGTTACTCCCATTTGAGTTATCACAGAAAAGAAAGATTAATTTCTGACCCATATTTTTATCTTGACTTGCTTTCAGAAAATCGCCAACTTTAAATGTAATTAGTATTTACTTTAGAGTGGTTTCACATGACATGTTTTTTTTACGTTGGTAGTATTTCCATGTAGTAATAGAGCTAAAACTAAAGTATAGGCAAATACTGGTAAGACTCCTTCAACTTGCTAGGGCACAATCTTTTAAGGCAATTGTTGAAGCTCTAGAGCAATGAGGAATTCTGAAATCATTGAAATCTTGTTTTAAGAATGTTGTAAGTAATCTTTTGGCCATTGTTGTCGAACAGAAATAAAATATGAGTTACGTATGTACTACTTAAAAATTTATTAAATTTATTGGGGTAACAGTTAATAAAAGTATATAAATTTCAAATGTACATTTCTATAATATATCATCTGTATATTGCATTGTGTTCATCACCCAGAGTACATATGTACTTTTAAGTTTTCTAATAGCCCCATTGTAAAAGTAAAGAGAAAAGGTGAAATTTATTTAACTCAATATATCTGAAATAAGTCAACATTTAGTCTATATAAAAATTAACGAGACATTTTACATTCCTTTTTCATACAAGTTTGAAATCAGTATATATTTTACACCTACAGTACATCAATTCAAATGTTCAATTTTCATAAGAAATATTTGATATATATTTAGGTTTAAGTTTTACTGTTGAAAAAGTAGATTCATACACATAAGTTGCTCTGGGCATACTTATAAGTTTTCCAGTAATGGAATTGATAAGTTTTAAATTTTTTAAGTAAATTAAAGTGAAATACAATAAAAAAATGCAGCTCTTCAGTCACACTGGCCACTTATAATGGGACTCACTAAACCACAAGTGGCTAATGGTCACCTTGATGGACTATCCTCGGACTTTGCGAATTAGCCTATTTGTAAAGGGAAGTTAGTATGGATACCAACACTGGTGTTAATTCTCTGCATTTTTGCACATCTCTAAGAAACAGTGCTAAGATAGAATCTGAATTCCTTTTATGGCACTTCCTAAGATGTTTTGTGAAACTAGACTGTTAGACTCCTTGTGGGAGGGGCTTGTATGTATTTTTCCCCCTCTTTCTTACCATGGGCTGGCTTATTATTTATTTATTTATTTATTTTAAAAATCTTTATTGTTGAGAGTATTACAGATGTCACCCCTTTTTTCCCCATTGCCCCCCTCCACCCAGTTCCAGCCTCACCCCAAGTCTTCACCACCCTATTGTCTGTGTCCATAGGTAACGCATATCCTGCTGTTAAATCATTTGGTCGTCCCTCACTAACCCCCCTTGCCGGCCTGGTCGCCCCATGCAGCCTGCTGTTCAGTCGTCTGTCCAGTTGTTTCGGTCATGACTCCCCTGTCTTTTTATATGTTAGGATTGATTTTAGAGAGGCAGGGAGAGAGAGATAGAAACATCAATGATGAGAGAGAATCACTGATCGGCTGCCTCCTGCACACTCTACACTGGGGATGGAGCCTGCAACCCGGGCATGTGTCCTGACAGGAATTGAACCATGACCTCCTGGTTCATAGGTTGATGGTTCAACCACTGAGCCATGACGGCTGGGCTATTTTGATTTTTAGATTCAATTGTTGATATATATTTATTGCCATTTTATTCATATTTTTTAATCTTTTAAAAAAATTATTATTACTAACTGCTTTTCTCCTGGTGCTTTTAAGATTCTGTCTTTGTCTATAACCTTTGGCATTTTAACTTTGATGTGTATTGGTGTGGGCCTCTTGTTTTGAACTCTGTGCTTCCTGGACTTGTAAGTCTATTTCTTTCACTAGGTAGGGGAAGTTTTTTGTCATTATTTCTTCAAATAGGTTTTCAGTATTTTGCTTTCTCTCTTCTCAGGCACCTCCATAATGCAAATGTTGGTAGATTTGAAGTTATCCCAGGAGGTCTTCACACTACCTTCATATTTTTTTATTCTTTTTTCTTTTTGCTCTTCTGATTGGGTGTTCTTTGCTTCCTCATATTGCAAATCATTGGTTGGATTCTCCGAATCCTCTACTCTATTGTTGAATCCCCCCTGTACGTTGTTCTTTATTTCAGTTAGTGTATGCTTAATTTCTGTCTGGTCCTTTTTCATGTCTTTGAAATTCTTACTAAGATCCTTGAAAGTCTCACTAAGTCTCTTGAAGCTCTCATTAAGATCCTTGAGCAACCACTGTTTTGAACTCTGTATTTATAGTAGCTTGCTTGCTTCCATTTCATTTAGTTCTTTTTCTAGAGATTTCTCCTGTTCTTTCATTTGTGACATGTTTCTTTGTCTCCGCATTTGGGCCACTTTTCTGTGTTTGTTTCTATGTATTAGGTAGAGCTGCTGTGTTTCCTGAGGGCTTGTATATTTCAAGAGCAAGATGACCCTCATAGTAGGCCCACAACAGATGTTACTTAATGAACATGAATAGGTGAATAAGAGAGCATTCTTAAATTTTTATTTATCGATTGATTTTAGAGAGAGAACGGGGAGAGAGAAACATCGATTTGTTGTTCAACTTATTTATGCATTCATTGGTTGATTTTTGTATATGCCCTGACTGGGGATTGAACCCACAACCTTGGCATATCAAGATGACTCTCTAACCAGCTGAGCTAGCAAGCCAGGGCTTGTTTTATTACTTCTTTAATGTTATTTTATTTGGAATCATTATAGTTTTATCAATTTTTTTTTTATGACCAACTTCTTAATTTGATTTTTCAGGTGACTTGATTCTTGATTTAAAATATCTCTTAGTTATTAAATAGTTAAATAACTATTATGTTTTTCCTGAAGTAATTAATGGAGAATCAAATACAGTTCTTCATTGTCTTCAGGGTTTAAAATAGCAACCATTTATTTAGTAAATAGTTGAGAAATTTGATATGCCAAGAATGGTCCACGTATTAGGGAGACAGTACTGAAAAAGTCCTTTCTTGTGCAAGTTACATTCTAATGTGGGGGGAAAGAGAGAAAAATGACAAGATCATGTCAGATCATTGTAAGTGGTAAGACAGGGGTGGGCAAACTTTTTGACTCAAGGGCCACAATGGGTTCTTAAACTGGATCGGAGGGTCGGAACAAAAGCATGGATGGAGTGTTTGTGTGAACTAATATAAATTCAAAGTAAACATCTACACTAATAAAAGAGAAAAATGGTAATTGGCGTACGATGCTACCCTTTTCATTGGCTAATCAGGGCTATATGCAAATTAACTGCCAACTAAGATTGGCAGTTAACTGCCAACTAAGATTGGCAGTTAACTGCCAACAAGATGGCGGTTAATTTGCATATGTAGGCACAATGCAGGGAGGCGAAAGGGAAAGCAGGAAGAAGCCCCCTGCCACTGACAGTGATCGGAAACCCAGGGGGGAGCTAAGAGCTGGGGGGCAGGGCAAAAGCGGCCCTGCCCCCCAACCATGATCAGAGAATCAGGCGCCTTTGCCGCCCTGGCCAATGATAGCAGGAAGTAGGGGTGGAGCCAGCGATGGGAGCTGGACATGGTCGAAGCTGGCAGTCCCGGGAGCTAGGGGTCCCTTGCCTGGGCCTAAAGCGGAGCCCATGATCGCGGGGCTGCTGCAGCTGCAGGTCCCCGCTACCCGAGCCGGACGCCTCAGCCAGAGGCGTTAGGCCTGGGCAGGGGCGGAGCCTGCAACCGCAGGGAGCTGGGGGTCCCCTGCCCAGGCCTGACACCTCTGCCAGAGGCCTCAGGCCTGGTCAAGGGGCCGATCCAGTGATTGGTGATCGGAGGGTGATGAGGGTCAACTCCTCTGGCCGAGGCATCAGGCCTGGGCGGGGGGCTGAGCCGGGGATTGGGGGGATATGATGGTCCCCTTGCCCAGGCCTGAAGCCTGGGTCAGAGGCGTCAGGCTTGGGCGGGGGGTGGAGCAAGCGATCAGAGGGAGATGGGGGTCCCCTGCCCAGGCATGATTCCTGGGCCAGAGGCCTCAGGCCTGGGCGAGGGTCAGAGCCAGTGATCGGGGGGGAGATGGGGGTCCCCTGTCCAAGCCTGACACCTCTGGCGGAGGCGTCAGGCCTGGGCAAGGGGCCAATCAGGTGATCAGAGGGTGATGGGGGTCTACGCCTCTGGCTGAGGCATCAGGCCTGGGCAAGGGGCAGAGCCAGCAATCGGAGGGGTCTGGGGGTCCCCTGCCCAGGCCTGATGCCTGGGCCAGAGGCATCAGGCCTGGGCTGGGGGCAGAACCAGTGATGGGGGGAAATGAGGGTCCCCTGCCCAGGCCTGACACCTCTGTCAGAGGAGTCAGGCCTGGGCAAGGGGCCGATCCTGTGATTGGAGGGTGATGGGGGTCAACGCCTGAGGGCTCCCAGTATGTGAGAGGGGGCAGGCTGGGCTGAGGGACACTCCCCCCAACACACACCCAGTGCACGAATTTCGTGCACCGGGCCCCTAGTCATTACATAAAAGGGTACGGTCTTTTTTTTTTTTTTTTTTTTTTTTTAGTTTTATTCATTTCAAACGGGCCGTATCCGGCCCGCGGGCCGTAGTTTGCCCACGGCTGGGTAAGAAGGAAGTAGGGTAACAATCGGGAGTACTAGAAGAGTTGGCTACTTTTAGCTAGATTGTTAAGGAAGGCCTCTTAGGAGATGGCATTTGAGCTAAGACTTACATTGTAAGAGAGAGAGCAGGCCATGTGAAAAACATTTCAGGCAGAAGGAACTCTAAGTAGAAAGTCCTTGAGAAGAGAATGAGTTTGACATGCCAGGGACAAAAAAGGTTTGTATAGGTAGAATTCAGTGAAAAGAGGGGAGAGAAGTAGGAAATGTATTGTAGACAAGAGCTAGAATAGGAAGAGCCTTTAGGCCAAGGTGAATAATTTGTATTTTATTCTGACCACCCCAGGAAACCACTGGGTTTGTGGTGGTGGGGAAGTGTTAAGGTGTAACGTAGTGGAATGGGATGTGATTTATTCCTGTGGCTCATGTATGGAGATGTACAAATGGGGACAAAGGCTGATTAAGAGACTACTGCTGCCAAAGCCGGTTTGGCTCAGTGGATAGAGCGTCGGCCTGCAGACTGAAGGGTCCCGGGTTCGATTCCGGTCAAGGGCATGTACCTGGGTTGCGGGCACATCCCCAGTAGGAGATGTGCAGGAGGCAGCTGATCGATGTTTCTCTCTCATCGATGTTTCTAACTCTCTATCTCTCTCCCTTCTTCTCTGTAAAAAATCAAAAAAATATATTAAAAAAAAAAAAGAGACTACTGCTATTATTCAGGCAATGGGTAGCATAGTAGATTAGATTGGGATTGTTATTGGGATAGTGAGAAGCAATTAGAGTGGGTATACCATTGACCCTTGAACAACACGGGGGTTAGGGACAGTCCCCTGCACAGTCAAAAATCCACATATAACTTTTGACTCCCCCCAAACTTAACTACTCTTATTATCTGTGGGGATTTGGTTCCAGAACCCCTCTCAGATACTAAACATGGATACTTAAGTCTTCTATATAAATGATGTAGATCTGTGATACCATTAGTCCTCTGCTACAGACTCCTAACCATAGACTGAAAACAGTACAGGTATTTATATTAAAAAGAAATTGTATAAGTGGACCTGCGCAGTTCAAACCCATGTTGTTCAAGGATCAATTGTATATTTTGGGAGGTAGATCTGACAGGACTTACTGATAATTTAAATTTGTGGCATAAGGGAAAGAGACATCCTATATAAAAAGCCTAATATGCTAAGTGTCCAGTTGTCTGGTCAGCCATTTAACCAATCATAGTGTAATATGCTAATGATATGCTAAGGTCGCTTAACCGCTCACTATCACATGCACTGACCACAAGGGGGCAGTTGACTGGTCAACCAGTTGCTATGACGTGCACTGACTACCAGGGGGAAGATGCTCTGACCGGTAGGTGGGCTTACTGCTGGGGTCTGGCTGAATGGGACTGAGCGAGACGGGCCGAACATTCCCTGGAGCCCTCCCATAGTCCCTCCCTGGCTGGCCAACCTCCTGCATCCCTCCCTGGCCCCAATCGTACACGGGTGGGGTTCTTCGGCCTGGCCTGCACCCTCTTGCAATCCAGGACTCCTTGGGGGATGTTGGAGAATCAGTTTCAGTCCAGTCCTGCAGGCCAGGCCGAGAGACCCCCCACTAGTGCACAAATTTGTGCACCAGGCCTCTAATCAAGGATAACTTCAAATATTGAGACTTGAGCTACTTGGTAGTTGGTGGTGTCATTGTGCTGGAGATCTATAAAAGAAGCTAATATAAAAGTTTGGCAAAAATACCTTAACTTCTTATCTGATTAGGATAATAATGTATATTAATTGTAAAACATTAAGAAAAGATTTAGTTGTAATGGCAATCCCAACCAAGGCATTAACATTTGCTGCATTTTCTTCCAGGCCATTTTAAATATATTTTCATTCTTTCAATAAATGATTGTTAGGTGTCTTCTAGGACCTGTGCAGCAGGTCCATTTAATGTTACTCTATTCTAATGCCATAGGAATTTATTGGCTTTATTATATAACGTTTCATTTAAAGTTGCAGAACCCATTGATGATGTTAAAGGAGGACTGTACTGTTTTAGCCTCTGGGTATTCATCAGTATATAAGTCAAAGTCCCTGTCCCTATGAAGTATACATTATAATAGGAGAGACAGGTAAGAAATAAATAAAAAACTGAATAAGATAATTGCAGATTGTAATAAGTACTATTATGAAAATAAGGGAGAAAGTGAATATCTGGAGACTACTAATACAGATTTTTCTTACATAGTTGAGTTCATTTGTCACGGTTTATATTCTTTATTTCCCATATCCCAAAGTGACAAGGGTGCCAAGCTAATTCAGTGGGGGAAAGAATAGTGTCTTCAACAAATGGTTCTAGAACAACAGGATATTCACATGCAAAAGAATGAATTTGGATCCCTGTTTCACACTAAATAGGAAATTTAACTTAAAATGTGTTACAGCCTAAATGTAAGCGCTAAAGATATAAAACTTGTAGAAGAAAACATAGGTAAAAATATTTGTGAATGTGGTTTGGAGAGTGTTTTTGGTCAATTTTCTTGGCTTTCTAGGCAATGACACCAAAACCTCCAGTGACAAAAGAAAAATAGATAAATTGAATTTTATTACAATTAAAAACTTGTTTGTATCAAAGAACACCCATCAAGAAAGTGAAAAGACAGTTCATAGAATGGGAGAAAATATTTGCAAATCACATGTCTGACTAGGAACTTGTATTCAGAATATATGAAGGACTCTTGCAACTCAGCAACGAAAAGACAGCCTAAAAGGCTTTAAGTAGACATTTCTTAAAAAGAAATACAAGTAGTCGATAAAATCAGTCGTTAGGGAAATGCATATCAAAACCACAATGAGATACTACACACCTACTAGGGTGGCAGTAATAATAATAAAAAAAAAACATGGAGTAACAAAATGTTGGCAGGGCTGTGGGAATACGTTGCTGGTGGGAATATAAAATGGTGTAGCCACTTTGGAAAACAGTTTGGCAGTTCCTTAAGAAGATCAACTTGGGAGTTACCACATGACCCAGCAATTTCACACCTAATTATATACCCAAGCAAAATGAAAATGTATCTGCATAGAAACTTGTACACGAATGTTCATAGTGGCATTATTCGTAATACACCAACAGTTGAAACAGCTCAAATATACATCAACTGATGATTAAATAGGTAAAATGTTGTATATGCATACAATAGAATATCATTTGGCAATAAAAAGAAATGAGTAATGAATCATGCAATAATATGGATGAACTTTGAAAACATGCTAAATGAAAGAAGCCAGTAAAAAAAAAAAAATAAGACTACATATTGTATGATTCACTTATATAAAATATCCAGGAGAAGCAGAACAGTAGGGACAGGAAGTAAATTGCTGCTAGTGGTTGGCTAGGTCTTGGGTGGGAAAGATTGGGAAAAAGGAGTGATTGTTCCCGAGTACAGGGTTCGAAATGTTGTAAAATTAGGTTGTGGTGATGGATGTACATTACAACTTGTGAATATACTAAAACCCACTGAGTTTACACTTTGAATTTTATGACATTACCTCTATCTGTAAAAAACGACTTAAATTGTTTAAGGGTATCCTGCATATACTGTGATGATATTAAGTTATTCCTGTGTTAAATTTAAGTCCAGTATTGTAAGTAATGCTTTCATCTTTGTGCACCAATTTTTGCTTGCATCTGCATTCTTCTTCAAAATAGAATCATAGGTATACAACCATCGAATCAAAAAGTTTGCATGGGTCTGTATTTCTAATTTTAAAAATATGCTCAACACAGAAAACTTTGAAAATGCAGAAAACTAGAGAGAAGATAAAAATTACTTCTATTCCCACTGTTAGAGATAAAATTCCTTTTCTCTATACTGTTTTACATAGTTGAGATTACACTGCATGTAAAACTTTTTATCCAGCTTGTTTTTTCACTTAAATCATAAAATCCCTGTGTCATTAAAAACTTCCCACAAACATGATTTTAATGGATGTAACAGAAACTATCCTGTGGATATACTATTCTTTTCTTAGCAATTCTCCTGTTTTTATTTATTTGGACCGTCTGGTTTTTATTATTATGAAGATAATTTTCCCAGAATAAATTCCTCAAAGTGGGATTTCTGAGTTAAAGGGTCAGAAGGTTTGGATTATTTTGAAGCTCTTGATATAAATGGCCAAATTGCTTTCTGAAAGTTATGAGTGAGTAATAAAATTGCCTGTGGTGGAAAATTAATCTGGAAAAATAAGTTGGTTTGGATGATAAAGGGCCTTTTAAGTGCTGTTAATGAATATGGAGTTTATTTTGTAGGTGCTTGTGAATTGGTGAAGACTTTTAATCTTGGGAGTGTTATGAGATTTTAAGAGGAGATGAGAAGAAATAGATATCCACATTTAAGGAAGAATTGGTAGGGCTTAGAAACTGAATGTGACCATGGAACAGAAGTAGGTCAGTTACCCAACAGCATCAAATCTGTTTTGTGTCTTGGGTTCACTGACATGTTAGTTAATCATCCAAATTGCTAAACCAAGGAGAAATCTTTTACCTTTAGCTCGGCAATTTTCCGTGTGCTGCTAGAATTTTTAAAACCTTGCAATACCTGACTAGTCAGAGGGCACTGACCTCTTTTCCTTTAGACTGTCAAATAAAAAAATGATAGCAGTCAACACAATAATAGCCATCCAGTGTGAATGAATCAAAATTATATCTTTTTTTTTTTTTGTCAGATCCGCAAAAAAGATATTTTTGGTGTGCCACAGAATTTTAGTAGTTTGTATGCCATGAGATGAAAAAGGTTTAAAATTGCTGCTTTATATTATTGTGTGTTCAAAATGGTCTTTCTCAAAGGAGAATAGAATTTTTTTTATATTGTTGCTCCTGAAAGACTAGAAGTGTATAATTTTTCTATTCAGAACAATTTACATAAAGTAAAATTCACCATTTTAAAAAATTTTAATCTATTGGGGTAACTTTGGTTAATAACATATAAGGTTTAGATATACAATTCTATAGCACATCATCAGTATATTGCATTGTGTGTTCGCCATCCAGAGTCTAGGCTCCTTCCATTACCATATATTTGACCCCCTTTGCCTTCTTTATCTTCTCCCCATTCCCTTTGCCCTCTTGTAACCACCATACTATTGGCTGTGTCTATGAGTTTGTTTATTCACTTGTTGGTTTCTGTTTTATATCTCACACTAGTGACCTGGTGCACAGATTTGTGCACATTGAAAGGAAATTAATTAGAATGTGGTTGGTGGGGTAGGACTGGGTGACATGGGCCAGACACACCCTGGAGCCAACCTCCCGAGGTCCCTCCCTGGCCAGCCGCACCTGTGGCAGCACTGCGGCTCAAAGGGCATCTGCGGAGTGAGTGGGGTTGCTCTGGCAGGTGGGGTCCTCAGCCTGGCCTGCAGGGATCAGGCTGAAACCAGCTCTCCAACATTCCCCGAGGGGTCCCGGAGTGAAAGAGGGCACTCTGCAAAGTTGCTGTCATACAGGGTGTGGAACACAAATGCAAGTATGCAGTAAACCAGATTTGGGGCCGACAGTGCCCCAGCAATAACATAAGCCACGGCCGAAGGTGGAATCTCATGGCCCCGCGAGGAATTGGGCTCCCTCCACTCTGATTCTGGGGTGCATCACCCAAGAACTGCTTCTGCCAAGTCACCACAGCTTGGCAGCTCCTCAGTTGAGCGTCTGCCCCCTGGTGGTCACTGCGTATCATACCTACCGGACAGTCGGACGGTTGCTTAGCCTTTTATATATATAGATAGATATATAGATAGATGAGTGAAATCATAAGATTCTTTTCCTTTTATTGCTTGACTGATTTCACTTAGAATGACACCATATATATATATATATATATATATAGGTTTCAGAGAGGAAGGGAGAGGAAAAGAGATGGAAATATCAATGATGAGAATCATTGATCAGCTGCCTCCTGCATGCCCCCTACTGGGGATTGAGCCTGCAACCCTGACATGTGCCCTGACCAGGGATTGAACTGTGACCTCCTGGTTCATAGGTCAACTAGTGACCCGGTGCATGAAATTCGTGCACATTAAAAGGGAATTAGAGGAAATATTTTAATATTGCTATTTGCCCTTTCTCTATAATAGAAGTGTCAGAGATTAAAGAAAATTAGTTAATGTATATGAAAATCTTCCTTTTGTCAGAATCTAGGGTGCGCAACGGGAATCAGAGTCAAGTCCCCGCCTACCCACATATGCCTCAAAATCATGTGAGACCCAGACCCGGCTGGCCCCAACCCCGTCAAGCCCTGCCGGGTGGGG
Organism: Myotis daubentonii; assembly: GCF_963259705.1. Classification (NCBI taxonomy): domain Eukaryota; kingdom Metazoa; phylum Chordata; class Mammalia; order Chiroptera; family Vespertilionidae; genus Myotis; species Myotis daubentonii. The sequence continues at coordinate 19,299,504 of NC_081847.1, read as the reverse complement.
AGGCGTGGCCTCAGGTCGCCTGGCCCGGCACCGGGGCAAGGGGTACAGCCTGAGATCCTCTGGCCTGGTGCCGGGGCGGGGGTTATGGCCTGAGGTCCCCTGTTAAGCACCACCAGGCAGGGGCGGGGCGGGGGGGCGCAGCCTCAGGTCCCTGTCCTGGCCCAGCGCCATGCAGCTTCAGGTCCCTGCTGATGCTGATTGCTTGTTAAGGCTTGTTACGGGAACTCGGCCTCCGCTGTGGGTACAGCCATCTTGTGTTATGGAATCCCTGCCCCCGCTGTGAGTGCAGCCATCTTGACTGTTATGGCGTGACGGTCAATTTGCATATTCCCTCTTTATTAAATAGTACTAGAGGCCCGGTGCACAAAAATTTGTGCACTCAGGCGGGGGGCGGGTTCCTCAGCCTGTGCCCTCTTGCAGTCTGGGACCCTTTGGGAGATAACGACCTGCTGGCTTAGGCCTGCTCCCGGGTGGCAGAGGACAGGCCCAGTCCCTAGATGCAGCCCCTGGTCAGGCTCAGAGCAGGGCCGATTGGGGAGTTGGGGCGCCACCCCGTCATGCACAGAGCAGGGCTGATTGGGAGGTTGCGATGCCACCCTCAGTCACGCACAGAGCAGGGCCAATCAGGGGGTTGGGGCGCTGCCCCCTGTCACTCACAGAGCAGGGCCCATCACGGGGATGGGGGTCCATACCCTGTTGCGCACAGCGCAGGGCCCATCAGGGGGGTTGGGGCTCCGTACCCTGTCACGCACACAGCAAGGCCGATCAGGGGGTTGGGGCGCTCCCCCCTATCACGCACAGAGTAGGGCTGATAGGGGAGTTGCGGCACCTCCCCCAGGGCAGATCAGGGGGTTGGGGTGCCGCACCCTGTCACACTCAGGGCAGGGCCAATGGGGAGGTTATGGCTCTACCCCGTCACACACAGAGCAGGGCCCGTGGGGGGTGGGGGGGTTGGGGCGCCGCACTCTGTCACACACAGAGCAGGGCCGATCAGGAGGTTGGGGCGCCGCACCCTGTCACACACACAGCCGCAAGGCGATCAGGGGGTTTGGGCGTTGCCTCGTCACTCTGATCCCGGTGCCGGGAAGCCTCGCTGCACCGCTGATCCTGGTGCTGGGTGGCATATTACCCTTTTACTATATAGGATAGAGGCCTGGTGCACAGGTGGGGGCCGGCTGGTTTACCCTGAAGGGTGTCCTGGACCAGGGTGGGGGTCCCCACTGGGGTGCCTGGCCAGTCTGGGTGAGGGGCTGAGGGCTGTTTTCAAGCTGGCGGGTGACTGAAGCTCCCAACCACTCCTTTTTTTCTTTTTTATTCTGGGCCAGCTTTAGCTCTGAGGCTTGGCTCCAGCTCTGAGGCCTCGGCTGCTGAAAGCAGGTATCTGGTTTGTTTGGGTTCTATAATCGAAACACTGTTTCAACTCCAGCTCTGAGATCCCAGCTGGCTGAAAGCAGGTTTCTGGGGTTTTGTTTAGCTTCTATATTTGTAACAATGTTTCAAACTGCAAGCTCAGAGGCCGGCAGCGGCAGGCGGGGAACGTTGGAGTCCTCCGTCACTGAAGCAAGCAAGCCTCATGTTTGCTTCAAGCTGCCTGGCTGCCGGCCGCCGTCTTGGCTGGCAGTTAATTTGCATATCACCCTGATTAGCCAATGGGAAGGGTAGCGGAGGTATGGCTAATTACCATGTTTCTCTTTAATTAGATAGGATGGTCAACCACTGAGCTACAGCAGCCAGGTAGCAGGATACTCTTAAGATCCATCCATGATGCTGCAAATGGCAGTATTTAATTTCTCATGGCTGAGTAGTATTACATGTATATGTTTCTATGTCTTTCTGCAAGTTTTGGCAAATGTATAGGGTTGTACAACTACCACCACAATAAAAATATAGAATCGTTTTTTTACTCCACAAAGATTCCCCATGGTAATTCTTCTTCCCACCCTGAATAATCACTGATTTGATTTTTGTCCTTATAGTTTTACCTTTGCAAGAATGTCATATAAATAGGATCATCCAATCATACACTTTGAATCTGGTGTCTTTTCACTTAGCATAAGTCATTTGTACATCAACAGGTTGTTCCTTTTTATGGTGAGTAGTATTTCATTCCCCAGTTGAGGAATATATTCTTTTGTTTATTTCCTGTCTTATTGAAGGATAAGACAGAATATTGTAGAAAACTTTTTCTAATGATAGATGCTTAAAACAGTCATTCTTTCTACCTTGGACAAAATTACTAATAGATACATCTTTATTAAACAGTGTCCTTTTTATTTTTTGAACTACACAACCAAATGATTATTTAACAAGGGTGTAGATTGCAGAAATTTTGAAATGTGTTAGTGTATTTTATGGGATATTGAATTCTTAAATGTTATCCTCTTTGCATATTAATTACTATATACATTAATGGCTCTTATCTAGCATTTATCCTGAAATTAAGTGATGCTTACATATTAGACACTTTAAAAAATAATATATATGTATATGCATATGTGACTTTTAAAACAACATGAAGTAGAGAACTTGTATTAATTAAACATTTATTATGCAGCTTCACAATTCTGGATAGATGGATTGTGTGTATATGTTGGGCAGAAGGAATTGATAAAGATATTAAGAGTTAAGTTGATATCTCAGTGTGGTTTTGATTTGCATTTCCCTGATTATTGATGTTGAGCACCTTTTCACGCACCTTTTGGCCATCTGTATGTCTTTGAAAAAATGTCTGTTCAGATCTTAACCTTCTACCAGATGCATAATTCCAAGTATTTTCTCCCATTTGTTAGGTTGCCTTTTCATTTTGGTGATGGTTTCTTTTGCCTTGCAGGAGCATTTTAGTTTGATGTAATCCTACTTTATTTTTTGCTTTTGGTGTAGGTCATTGCAGAGACCTGTGTCAGAGTGTACAGCCTGTGTTTTCTTTCAGGAGTTCTGTATTTTCAGGTCTTACATTCAAGTCTTTGATCCATTTTGAGTTAATTTCTGTGTATTATGTAAGATAGTGGTCCAGTTTCATTTTTTTTTGCATGCAGCTGTCCAGTTTTCCTTATACTGTCCTTTCCTCACTGTATATTCTTGGCTTTTTTGTTGTAATTAATTGACTATATATGTGTTAGAATTGCTATTATCAAAAAAACAAGAAATAAGTGTTGGTGAGGATGTGGAGAAAAGGGAACCCCTATGCACTGTTTGTGGGAATGTACATTGGTGCAGCCATTTTGGAAAACAATATGGCAGTTCCTCAAAAATTATAAATAGAACTACAATATGCTCCAGTAACCCCACTTTTGGTTATTTATCAAAAGGAAACAAAAATACTTGTCAAATACTGTATTATCTCACTTATATGTGGACTCTAAAACAAAACATACACAAGAAACCCCCCTGAACTTACAGATACAGAAAGTAGATCGGTGGTTGCCAGAAGCAGCGGATAGAGGATAGGCAAAATGTGTAAAGATGGTCAAAAGGTACACATTTCCAGTTATAAAATAAATAAGTCATGAGGATGTAATGTACAGGATGGTTACTAGAGTGACTATAAGTTAATTGTACTATATTGTATATATATATTTGAAAGTTGCTAAGAGTAACTGAAAAGTTCTCATCACAAGAAGAAAAATTATAACTGTGTAATGATGTATGTTTATTAGGCTTATGTGGTGATCATTTAGCAATATATCTAAATAACAAATCATTGTTATATACCTGAAATGAATGTAATATTATATTGTCAATTATAGTTAAAAGAAAAAAAGATTTTTAATTTTATCAAGAGGATGTTCATGCTTCCATGATGTGATTGATACTCAGTGAGTTGTTACTTAAAAATCAAATAGTGTGAAATTTTTCCATCTTTGCAAATTTTTCTTGTCAGTCAGTTATGGGGAGTCTAAAAAACAAAGTAGAAACATTATAAATATATGCAAACAGTATTTCAGAGGCCTCAATTTCTGTATCTTTAGGCAAAAGACAATAAATAGCATATTTCATCTCAGGACCAGAATATTCCAAGGGAAATCTATAAAAATTGCTTAGAAGTTTTTTTGTTTTTTTGCTTAGTTTACCCCCACCCCACCCCCTGAGAATCCTCAAGTTTTAAGGTGAAAAGATTCTTCTTAAACTGAAGAATTGTAACATAAAAAATGGGGGTGGGGGGATATCTTAAGCAGTAGTACATTTCATAAAAGTTTTAAGGGATGACCAGTTTAAAAACCTAATAAAGTAGATAGTAGTTCTTAGGTAGAATAGGATTTAAAACAACAACAACAACTGAGCCCTGGCCGGTTGAACTGCTCACTCAAATGGTTGGAGTATCGTCCAGTAAACCAAAAGGTTGCCTGTTCCATTGCCGCTTAGGGCATATATCTGGTTGCAGGTTCCATCCCTGATCTGGGCGAGTACAACTGCTCGATGTCTGTATGTCTGTCTCCCTCCCTCCCTTCCTGCTTGCTTCCCTCCCTCCTCCCCCTTCTCTATCCCCCTCTCTCTCCTTTTCTCCCTTCCTCTCTCTCTGAAACCAATTAAAAAAACATATCTAGGGGCAGGGGGAGATCCTTAGAATTAGTTCTTGCACTTAAGGAGCACATTTAATGAGAGAATCAGGCAACCAATAGACAATCTCTGTGACAAATAATGCTGTAGGATTAGAGGTGGTGTTGAGGGGCCAAGACACACAACTTTCCAGAGGAGTTGATGTGTGCCTTGAAGGACTTAACCAGGTGAAGAGGAGGAAGATAAAGCATAACAAGAGAACGTAGATCACAAAGAATTGTACATGACTGGAATTAAGGGGTATGTGTCAGGAGAAGTGGGAAAGGAGGCTGGAGAAAGGGCATGAAGAATTTGACATGGTATGGCTTTTATCTTGAAGAACATTGAAAACTTGAAAGAAAACAGTAAAAACAGGACTATTTGCTAACGTGCTTACCTTGCCCTATGTTGCTAGTGTTTTTGAGGGAAGAGTGGGGAGTATTATTTTTCTCTATTAGGCTTATTAAACTCTTTATTGTACTCACTGTTCCTGTCCTCCCTTTCTGACTTCCTATCTCCTGATTGGGGTGGGAAACCTGTTAGTAAACCTGGTTAGGATTGTCTAAAAAATAAGTTTTGAATGAAATTACTTTTAGCAGCTGGGCCTTATTATATCTAATCTACTTTGGCAGTTGAGATCATTTTTCTTTTCTCTTTTGTGGGAGTGTGGGTGGTATTTCATAGTTTATGTTACAGAATGAATTTTTAACCCACTAAGTAAGGTTTAACCATAAAATTGTTTTAATGGAACTCTTCAAAATTAATTCACAGCTAGTAGGATTGCTATTTGGTCTGCACATAGGCTATCTTAAGGACATTGTCTGTACTTTGCTATGAGATGAATGAAGCACTTCTATAATTGGAAATTGGTTGTAAATTTAACACTGTCACCCTGGTTTTGGGAAGTGGACCAGTGTATTAAGGCAGAGAGTTAACTTGGAACATTTTCTGGATCACTGATAGCCTATGTAGTGACTTTGTGCAAATTACAAAGTGGTGCTCCCTCTGGGTAATGTGGCCTCAGGACACAAGCAGTGATACTCCTTGAAACCATTGAAGCTCTGCAGGTACATTTCTTGAAGTTAGCTCTGTCATGGCCAGGCACTCTTTTTTAAAAATATATTTTATTGATTTTTTATAGAGAGGAAGGGAGAGAGATAAAGGGTTAGAAACATCGATGAGAGAGAAACATTGATCAGCTGCCTCCTGCACACCACCAACTGGGGATGTGCCTGCAACCAAGATACATGCCCTTGACCGGAATCGAACCCTGGACCCTTCAGTCCGCAGGCTGACGCTCTATCCACTCAGCCAACCCGGTTAGGGCGGCCTGGCACTCTTTAAGCAAGGCACAATCTATAAAACTATATGCAGCAGCTTTGGACATTTTGAACTTATCAAAGATTGCTGTGTATTGGGCAGGGACAAATTTTAGGACAAAGCCTGTTAGCTCACCCCATAGGCATTGTGGGTTTTGATTTATGGCTGTAGGTGATAGTTGTGCCTAGGAGAATGGCAAGAGGTAGTAGTGTAACTGAATCTTAACTGTGTTATTCTTTTTATTCCTGCATGTCATTGCTGGTCAACCATTTACTAGTTATGGGAATGTCATTATGGTTTTTGAGTTAGTAGTTCTGGTCATCAGAGAACAGATAGAAATTACTGTTTCACTTGGAAGTTTTAAGCCATCTGGATTTCTTTTATCCATAGCCTCCCATTACCAAAAGGCTTCATTAAACATTGCTAACTAGAAGGGGTTGAAGAAGTTCTAACAGGTTTTCTGGTTAATAATAATATGAGTCTTCACTTACCGAATGGTACCATTGCCAGGCCCTTGTATTTAGGTGATGTACATATGTTGTATTGTGATGTCAGTCCTCTTGAGTTAGGATTATCATAATTCACATTTTACAGTGATGAAACTGAGGTTAGAGAAATTAGCTTACTTGCTCAAGTTATTTGAGTAAGTCTGACTTCAATAACTTGATTTGAATAAGCCTGACTTAGACTTGCAGTGCGCCTTCTCCTCTGGATAAAAAGGTCTTATAAGGATAAATGTATGTCCCAAATTCTGTTTATAAGAACACAGCAAATTTAAAAAATTCAATATCTGATTTTATAAATTTACTTCAAGAAACATAACCTAATTAGTTACAAAATTCATCAGAATAGCCCTATGTATAATACTACATAAAATGAAGTTACCTTTAGTGCTATTAAATAAACCTTGCATCTTAAATTATTTCAGTTCTTCCTCAATATCCAGGTTTTTCCCCTACAAGGAATAAAATAACGTTTTGTTATACCATTTGTAAAAATTAAAATCTTTCTCAGTCTGACTTATTTCACTTAGCATAACACCCTCTAGGTCGATCCATGCTGTCACAAAGGGTAAGATTTCATTCTTTTTTATGACCAAGTAATATTCTATTGCATATATGTAAAACAACTTTTCTATCCACTCGTCTGTTGATGGGCACTTGGGTTGCTTCTATATCTTGGTTATTGTAAATAACGTTGGCAGTGAACATGATGCGTGTGTGCATATATTATCTTGAATAAGTGTTTTGGAGATATTTATGTATATATATATGTATGTATGTATATATATATATATATATATCCAGAAATGGAATTGCTGGATCATAAGGCGGTTGCATTTGTATTTTTTTGAGGATCTTCCATACTCCTTCCATGCTGTTTTTCACAGTGGCTGCATCAGTCTGCATTCCCAACAGTGCAGGAGAGTTCCCTTTCCTCCACATTCTCCACAGCACTTGTTTATTGGTTTATTGATGATAGCCATTCTGACAGGTGTGAGGTGATATCTCATTGTTTTTAATTTGCATTTCTCTGATGATTAGAAATGTTGACCACCTTTTCATATGTGTATTGGCTATCTGTATGTCTTCTTTGGATAAGTGTCTCCATATAATTTCACTTATATAAAGAATTTAAAGAACAAAATAAATGAACAAACTAAATAGAAATAGACTCATAGTTGCAGAGAACAGGCTGATGGTTGCCAGAGGGGAAGAAGATTGGAGTTCGGGGGGGTGAAAAAGGTGAAGAGATTAGAAAGTACAAATTGGTAGGTACAAAATAGTCATGGGGATGTATAGTACAGCATAGGAAATATAGTCAGTAATATTGTAATAACTGTGGTGCCAGGAAATATCAGGGTGATCACTTCATAAAGTATACAGTAGGTTAACCATTATGCTGTAAACTGAAACTAACACAAAATAATATTGAATGTCAACTCTAATTGTAAAATAAAATAAAGCCCTGGCTGGTGTGGCTCAGTTGGTTGGGTGTTGTCCTGTGCACCGAGATTGCCAGCTTGATTTCTGTTTGGGGCACATGCCCTGGTTACTGGCTCCATCCCTGTTAGGGGGTGTGCAGGAGGTAGCCAGTCGATGTTTTCTCTCTCTACCAATCAATCAATTAAAAAATATTTTTTTAAAAAACACAAAAATTTAAAATCTTTCCTTAAAGTCAAACCTTCCTTTCTGAAGTTTTATGAACTATTCTTGATTTTGGTCCTTTGACTCTTTCAAATTAACACTCAGGATATTTCCAAAGAGACAAAAAGTCTATCGGAATTTCTCCCGAGATTGCTTACTTGCCCCCAGAAATAGTTGACCATAATTATTATAGTAAATTGAAATTCATGCCCTTGGGAGCATTATTTTGTCACTGCATAGGAGAAAAACTGAGGTTCCTGAAGACCCAAACAAGTCATCATAAATTTAAATAATACACTATTTTTTTCAAGGCAGAAAACATATATTTTTTAAATTTGTTTACTCAAAACATACTATTTTAGTATTGAGAGTTAATTTTATGTTCTATGTTAAATCACTTAAAATAAGATAAAATTAACAATTTAGCTCCTCATTTTTATTAGTCACATTTTATGTACTCAATAGCCATATTGGACAGTGCACATATAGAACAATTGCATCATCACAGAAAGTTCTGTTGGACAGTTAGGCTTCAAGGTACTGGTAGTGGTGGATAGAGTGTCTTAGCATTCAGTTTATATAAGTTCTCCTATTTTCAATATGATGACTAAGCCAGGAAGACCTACTGTGCAGAGAATAAACTGCAGAATTCCAAGGATATGGGGTTGGTGGCAGGGTGGCGATCAGGAGCAGGGTCTAGGAAACTAATTGTTTCTCAAACAAATTTCACTCATTCTTCCTTATCTGAATTTCCATTTTTCTTCTGCTCTCCTTGTTCTTGTGGGTATATGTTCTTTTTCTTTTTTAAAAAAAATCCCCTTTTGTACTTTCAGTGGAGTTTTGAGAGGGAGATAAATTTAGATGTATGTATTTAGTCCCCCATTTTAACACAAGATCTATAGGGCCCTTAATACTCCTATGTAGAAATTTCTTAAGCACTGTCATTCATTGCATGGTGTAAAGAAAGGAGAATCGTGAACCTTTTTTAAACTCCCCAACTCCTTTGATTAGCAGTTATGCTGGGTTTTTAATAGTTGGTAGGTTGAGAAAGGAACTGTTTTCTGCCAGGTGCTTGTAAATTTGAAATTGTATTTTTCTGCTATGCAATATCCTACTGTCAAATATTTCAGACTCTTAGCTTAGAAAAATAATTTTAAAAAAATTAATTTTCTGATGGAGGAAAGTGTCTTTTATTCCTGTTTGTTTGTTTGTTTTTTTCCAACGAGGGTTGGATAAAGTATATTTGGCATTAATTATGGAGCCAAAGTCAGGAATCCTACTTGAGTTAGTAGTATAAAAATACACCACTGTTACTGATATTTTGGTTTAGGATGGGCAGCTGTTACTACATTTAGGATTTGGACTGGTTTAGTTGTTTACAAAAATTGAATCAGAAAGACTTGATGCTCCTTTCAGATTATCACTAGCCTTGTGCTAGAATTGAGAGAATTGATGTTTTAAGTGTGTTCTGTCATTCGCACCTTTAAAATACCAAGTGTTAAAAATTCTCTATAGCATTTGTTTGTGAATAGTAACTTTAGAGAAGAGTACACTGAGTGAATCTTGAGTATTAAAGCAGTGCCCCTGATGTATTCACTTAATCTCTGAATCTGTGTTTACAAATGCTCTGCCAAGGCGACTCAGACAGGTTTGAGATCCATTATGCTTCATGAACAAGTGAAAAACTGGTAGTCAAGTGAAATAAAATACAGCAAAGTAATTATTTAACAGCAACTGTTTTGACATGAGGGTGGAGTTCTAAGAGCAACTGTTATTCTCCAGTGGTCACTGGTACAGAACACAGTGAAACTGAAGTTGTGGATAACATATCTTTTTAAGGTAATCACAAAGCTCTTGTTGCAATAGCAGTCTATTTTTACTCAAGATTTTTCCTTCCTAGCTATGCAGCAAATTTTGGTGCTATATTCAGAGTATCCTTTAATGGTCTTGATTGTTAAAACTTTGTAATCGAATATAAATAAATTTTTTAAAAGTCAAAACCAAACTTGATTTTGCTTTTTAAAATAAACTTTAACTTCCTTGACAGGTGAGTAGTTAATATCTTAGTCATAAAACATTTTAGAAAAATACTGAAAAGTGAGACTGGTGGGAAAGGACCTTTTCTATTAGGAAAAAGTGCAATATAAAGTAAAAAAAAAAAACAACCCATAAATAATTACGTATATCACATCTGCCTTTAAGATTCAACATAATGTTTCTTTGTGATGATGATAAATCCACTAAAATTAATTATCTCAGAGGAATTTATTTTTATTGATTGATATGAGAGAGAGAGAGAGAGAGAGAGAGAGAGAGAATCAGTTTGTTGTTCCACTCATTTATGCATCCACTGATTGCTTTTTTTTTTGGACACTTGCTCTTTGTGTGTGTGTTGTTGTTGTTGTTAATCCTCACCTGAGCATATTTCTTCATTGATTTTTAGAGAGAGTGGAAGGGAGAGGGAGAGACAGAAAGAAACATTGATGTGAAAGAGACATCTATTGGTTGCCTCCTGCATGGACCCTGACCAGGGCCGGGGAACCTGCAACCAAGGTACGTGTCCTTGACTGGAATCAAACCCAGGACCCTTCAGTCCGCGGGCCGACACTCTATTCACTGAGCCAAACTGGCTAGCCACTGGTTGCCTCTTATATGTGCCCTGACGAGGGATCGAACCTGTGACCCTTCACTGTACAGGCCGATGCTCCAACCAACTGAGCCACACTGTCTAGGGCAGCTGTGGGCAAACTACGGCCCGCGGGCCGGATCCGGCCCGTTTGAAATGAATAAAACTAAAAAAATAAAAGACCATACCCTTTTATGTAATGATGTTTACTTTGAATTTATATTAGTTCACACAAACACTCCATCCATGCTTTTGTTCCGGCCCTCCGGTCCAGTTTAAGAACCCATTGTGGCCCTCGAGTCAAAAAGTTTGCCCACCCCTGGTCTAGGGCATTAATCAGCCTCCTAATCACCAAACTATTCTGATTCCTTCCTTTCCACCATCCCTCTCCCAGCCAGTGGTTGTCATGTACAGATGTTTGTGCCTATACACTGTTGACATCCAGCCCTCTTCCTCGTACTGCTCCTACTACCCTAATGAAGGCTTTGATCACCTCTTGCCTTGCTTACTGAATTAGCCTTTTTGCTGGTCATCCTTACTTTTCTTTTAAAAAATATATCCATTGTCTCCAAACTCTTGAGCCTGTCATTTGTGGTCTCTTCCTCCTGAACCCAGTCTACATCTCAATTTCCTCCTCCCTATCCTCTCATATTGTATATGCAAGGTTCCCTTTCTCAGGGACTCTTTTCATCCTTTAGTCCTCTTGTCTTGGAGTGCTTTAAGTCGGTTTAGATGTGAACCCCACCCCCTACCTGTGTCCTGCTTTACCCTAGCATAATCTCTACCTTCTTTAAACTCTCTTCTATTGGAGTTTATCAGGGAATAATAGTTTTACCAAGTATTGATGATTTGTATATGCTGTCTTTATCTTCTCCATTAGTTAAATAAACTACGATGGGAGTCTTTTATTTATCTTTGATTTCCTCAGAGGAATACAATAGTGAATAAGATAGACACAGTCTTTCTTAAGGAACTTACAGTCTTAAACAGCCTATTTGGGGAGACAATCTACACTAATAAAAGAGAAACATGGTAATTGGCGTATGACCGCTACCCTTTTCATTGGCTAATCATCGAGATATGCAAATTAACTGTCAGCCAAGATGGCGGCGGGCAGCCAGGCAGCTTGAAACTAACATGAGGCTTGCTTCCCTCAGTGAGGGAGGAAACCAACGTTCCCGCCTGCGGCTGCAGGCCTCTGAGCCTGCAGTTTCAAACATGGTAACAAATACTGCCTGACTTCAGCCAGCAGATTCGCAACATTGTATGCAAAGGCCAGAAACCTACTTTCAGGAGCGGCGGCCTAAGAGCTGGAGCCAAGCCTCAAGCTAAAGCTGGCCCAGAATAAAAAAAAAAAAAGGAAAAAAGGAGCGTTTGGGAGTTCAGTCACCCCCAGCCTGAAAACAGCCCTCAGCCCCTCACCCAGACTGGCCAGGCACCCCAGTGGGGACCCCCACCCTGAAGGGTGTGTGACAAGCTACAAACAGCCATCATCCACTCACCCAGGCTGGCCAGGCACCCCAGTGGGGACCCCCACCCTGATCCAGGACACCCTTCAGGGCAAAGAAGCTGGCACCCACCCATGCACCAGGCCTCTATTCTATATAGTAAAAGGGAAATATGCCTCCCAGCACCGGGATCAGCGGAGCCGAGAGGCCTCCCGGCACTGGGGTCAGCATGACAGGGGGCAGCGCCCAAACACCCTGATCGGCCCTGCTCTGTGTGTGACAGGGTGCGGCACCCCAACCCCCCCCCCCCGGCCCCCCCGGGCCCTGCTCTGTGTGTGTGACGGGGTAGAGCCATAACCTCCCCATCAGCCCTGCCCTGAGTGTGAGAGTGGCGGCGCCCCAACCCCCTGATTGGCCCTGCTCTGTGGGTGATAGAGGGTGGCGCCCCAACCTCCCCCGCCCCCCCCCCCACGGGCCCTGCTCTGTGTGTGACGGGGTAGAGCCATAACCTCCCCATCAGCCCTGCCCTGAGTGTGACAGTGGCGGTGCCCCAATCCCCTGATCGGCCCTGCTCTGTGAGTGATAGAGGGCGGCGCTCCAACCCACTGATCCACCCTGCTCTGTGTGTGACAGGGGGCGGTGCCCCAACTCCCCTATATGCCCTACTCTGTGAGTGACGGGGGGGGGGGAGCTCCTCAACCCCCTGATGGGCCCTGCTCTGTGCGTGACAGGAGGGAGCTCCCCAACCCCCTGATGGGCCCTGCTCTGTTCATGACAGGGTACGGAGCCCCAACCCCCCTGATGGGCCCTGCTCTGTGTGTGACGTGGTCACGCCGCAACCTCCCCATCGACCCTGCCTTGAGTGTGACAGGGGGTGGTGCCCCAACCCCCCAATCGGCCCTGCTCTGAGCCCGACCAGGGGCTGCACCTAGGGATTGGGCCTGCCTTCTGCCACCCGGGAGCAGGCCTAAGCCAGCAGGTTGTTACCTCCCGAGGGGTCCCAGACTGCTAGAGGGCACAGGCCGGGCTGAGGGACCCCTCCTTCCCCCCGAGTGCACAAATTTTTGTGCACTGGGCCTCTAGTCATTAAATAAAGAGAGAACATTGAAACTGTGGTTAAGTGCTATGGTGTAGAGATGCATGATTTCATGGAAGCGTGAAGTAGTGGTCTTGACCTCAAAAACTTATTTGCAAAATGAGAATTTGGTCTGAGATCTGAAAAGTGTATAGCCGAGTATTTAGTATGAGCAAACTCCCTGAAGTGAGAAGGAGCATGGCAAATAGAATTAAAAGAAGGCTCAAGGTATTGAGGTAGCAGAGAATATGTGTGGTAGAGAGGAAGATAGGGTCAGATCATGCAGTAATAAACAGTTATTACTCTTTTTACCCTCAGATCAAAGGAAAGCCATAGAAGTGTTTTAAACATGTAGATAGGATTTGTGTTTCAGATCCTTGGCTGCAGTGTAGAGAGTGAACTGGAGAGTGGAAGGGTCACAGCAAGGGGTATGGGCGGTCTGTTGTATTTGAACTACTACGGTAACAAATTAAATCCCAAATCTCTTTGGCTTAACACAGTAAAGATTTATCTCTATCATATAGAGTGCCACAGAGTTGGGCAGCCCGCTTCTATCTTGAAGTATATCTCCCGAGGTCATCTTGTCAGGGGAAGATGGAGCTAGATCACTTTTAAAGAGCCAGGCCTGGAAGTGGTTTATATCACTGTGTCCACCTGTTGCTGAGCAGAATCAGTCTGGTGAACTTTCAAGGAAGGCTGGGGAATGTAGTCTTCCTGTGTGTCCAGGAAGAGGAAACAGTATGGTACACACATCTTCCAGGGGAGGTTTGCAACACTTGGGGAGGTTATTTTAACAGTTCAGATAACAGACAGTAGTGGTTTGGACTAGAAGAGTGGTGATAGAAAGGGAGAGAGATGAATGTCTTGGGAAAATATATGAGAAACCAAAGAGCTTAGTGAGGTGAGAGAGAAGGAATTGTTAGAGATGTATCAGGTTTGGGGCTTATGTAACTAGGATGGTGATGTCTTGGAAAAATATCCTATCTAATAAAAGAGAAAAATGGTAATTGGCGTACGACGATACCCTTTTCATTGGCTAATCAGGGCTATATGCAAATTAACTGCCAACTAAGATTGGCAGTTAACTGCCAACAAGATGGCGGCTAATTTGCATATGTAGGCACAATGCAGGGAGGCGAAAGGGAAAGCAGGAAGAAGCCCCCTGCCACTGACAGTGATCGGAAACCCAGGGGGGAGCTAAGAGCTGGGGGGCAGGGCAAAGGCGGCCCTGCCCCCCAGCCATGATCAGAGAATCAGGTGCCTTTGCCGCCCTGGCCAGTGATAGCAGGAAATAGGGGTGGAGCCAGCGATGGGAGCTGGGCACGGTCGAAGCCGGCAGTCCCAGGAGCTAGGGGTCCCTTGCCTGGGCCTAAAGCGGAGCCCACGATCGCGGGGCCGCTGCAGTTGCGGGTCCCCGCTGCCCGGGCCGGACGCCTAGGCCAGAGGCGTTAGGCCTGGGCAGGGGTGGAGCCTGCAACCACAGGGAGCTGGGGGTCCCCTGCCCAGGCCTGACACCTCTGCCGGAGGCCTCAGGCCTGGTCAAGGGGCCGATCCGGTGATTGGTGATCGGAGGGTGATGAGGGTCAACTCCTCCGGCCGAGGCATCAGGCCTGGGTGGGGCGCAGAGCCGGGGATTGGGGGGATATGATGGTCCCCTTGCCCAGGCCTGAAGCCTGGGTCAGAGGCATCAGGCTTGGGCGGGGGGTGGAGCAAGAGATCAGAGGGAGATGGGGGTCCCCTGCCTAGGCGTGATTCCTGGGCCAGAGGCCTCAGGCCTGGGCAGGGGCCAGAGCCAGTGATCAGGGGGAGATGGGGGTCCCCTGTCCAAGCCTGACACCTCTGGCGGAGGTGTCAGGCCTGGGCAAGGGGCTGATCCTGAGATTGGAGGGTGATGGGGGTCAACGCCTGAGGGCTCCCAGTATGTGAGAGGGGGCAGGCTGGGCTGAGGGACACTCCCCCCCCCCCCCCCCACACACACCCAGTGCACGAATTTCGTGCACCGGGCCCCTAGTCTATAATAATAAAAATGTAATATGCTAATTAGACCCGATGTCCTTCGGAACAAGTCCAGGGTGGGCTGGAGCCAAGGCAGAGGAGGCTGCTACAGCTGCCTTTTGCATGAATTTCGTGCATCAGGCCTCTAGTATGAAAATATCTTCCTTGGAAAGGAAGACTGACTAGAAGGGGACTTTGGGCATGCAGAGCTCTTTGAGACATCCAGCTGGAGATTTTAGGTAGGAAATTGGGTGTAAAGACTGCAAGCTCAGAAAAGCAGAAGTCTGAATAATGTGTGAGTCATTGGGATTAGATGATTGAAACTTCAGGCTTGGATAAAAATCTCTTAGAGATAATGTAGAGTCCTTTCTTTCCACCTGCACTGACATCCTGCCATCAACATCTGCTTTCTGCCTGATTGCTCTGCTATCACCCTCTCTGACCTCAGCTAAAACTTTTTATGTCCTCAGAGTCCTTTTGCTTGTCCTTGGGTGATTCCCTTTAGAACTTCCCAGAACAGTGATTCTAAATCTTTACCTAGTATGTTCAAACCACTGCACTTCTATAGCCTGTCAAGCACAATTTTTAGCAGTGCCTCTTCCTTCCTCCAACTGTTACCCTCCCTCTTCCTATATTAGAGGAAACTAAGATTCACATTTCCATCTGTGCTCTGCATCTCCCCAACCTCTCTAAAGTTCTGTCTCTAAATTATGAGTGTTTATGAGTATTTTCTGGATCCAAATTGCATGAGTTCAGATCTCAGTTCCACTACCAGTTTCTGTGTAATTCTGACCATGTTACTGTACTTAATCTTTCCACGCCTCTGTTTTCAAGTCTGTAAGAAGCAAATAATGGTACTAGCTTTCTCATAGAATTTTTGTTATTTCAAAGTGTCTGATAATAATAAGTACTCAGTATTATGTTTTTGGATGTTTTTTTCTCTTTAGTGTTTTGGCTTCCTTTTTCTTGTTCCCTTAAGAGCTCTTAAACTTTTAGTATGGTCAGAATTTCCCCAATAAGAAATGGATAATACTCAGTCTTTCCTTTTCCCTTCACCATTAACCCTCCTGTGTTTTCACTTTCTCAGTTCCCTGTGGATCCTCAGCCCATTACCCTGGAGTTCTGCCCCATTCCTCCAGTCTCCTGAAATGCACAGAGGCCCAATTGCCAAGCCCAGTTGTCTATTTTCAAACTCTATAGTTTTTGGTATTGATGATCTCCTTCCTCAAAATACTCTCTGTTGGCATCTTGGATGCTGTTTTTGCCCTTCTTACTTTTTCTTCTTAGCTTTCCTATCATTTCTTCTTAGTCCCCTTGACTTGTTTCTCTTTTGCTACTTAATGTTGGTGATTCTGTGATAATGGCTGTAGTCCAAAATATCTATTAGTTTCATCTTCGTATTTCCAGTTGAAATCTCCATCTTAGATGTTTTACACATTCCTCAAAATTAACATGTCAGCCCTAGGTGGTTTGCTAAGTGGTGAGAGCATTGGCCCTTCGACTGAAGGGTCTCAGGTTTGATTACAGTCCAGGGTATGGACATTGGTTGCAGGCTTGATCCCTGGCTCTGGTTGGCCCTGGCATGCGCGGAAGATAATCAATCGATGTGTCTCTCACATTGATGTTTCTCTCTGTGGGTGTCTCCTCCCTTCCGTTCTAAAAATCAATGGGAAAAAAATATCCTCATGAGGATTAAAAAAAAATTTTTTTAACATGTTAAATTGTAACCATCTCCCCTTTCTGCTGATTCACCACAAACTTTCTACTTACCAGTCTAGAGAATCCTGGATCTTCTTTAATGCTGCTACTTTAAAAAATATATATATATATTGTTATTGATTTCAGAGAGGAAGGGAGAGGGAGAGAGAGATGGAAACATCAGTAATGGGAGAGAATCATCGATCTGCTGCCTCCTGCACGCCCCCTACTAGAGATGGAGCCTGCAACCCAGGCATGTGCCCTGACCAGGAATTGAACTGTGACCTCCTGGTTCATAGGTCAATACTTAACCACTGAGCCATTCTACTGGGCTGATGCTACTTCTTATGGTTTCACTCAGCGATATTAATTCTATTTATGGTTTCACTCAGCTATATTAATTCTACTTTGAAATGCCCTTGGATTTTTTTTTTGTTTGTTTTGTTTTAACTGCACTGCTGTAGTTCAGAGCTTTCTCTTCTGGATATTTGTAACTATCTCAAAAATGGTTTTCCTGCTTCCAGTGTCTGCCAGTTTCTTAGTGTCTCTTCATTAGAGACCTGCACAGACCTAAATTTTGATTTAAAAAAAGCTCAAATTCCTCCTTACTGAGGCTTTTAAGATGCCTGCAAGTTACAGCTTAATTTGTCTGAGATTAGTTGCATTTTAATTGCAGAATATACATTTCCTTTCTGTTTTCAGTTACTGGTACATGATTACTTTGATTAATTTCTAAGTCAGGATATAAAATGCTTGAGATACTTCACTTAGATGTTGACAGATAAATTCAAATATTGATTGGTTAGATATAAGTCTTTAAATATACTGTCTTCATGCTTTTCAAGATGGGTTAGACATGTGAGCCTAACAAATCAACATAGGTAAACTTGGGTGCTTAGAAGAATTGGAGTCTGCTTTTATAGGGTGTCCCAAAATTCACGCAAGATTTGAATTTTGCGTGAGCATTAACAACAACAACAACAAAAAATAAAAGTCTAATTTTACTTGGTTTATTGAATCAGATTCTAATATCTGTTGTCCTTTGATTTCAATCCCTTCAATTTGATAAACATTACCAAGTACCAATTATGGCCCAGGAGCAGGGACAATGAAGACCACGGCTTTGCGTAGGTGCCAGCAAAGCCGTGGAGGCCATTTACCCGATGTGCTATTCCATACATAACCCTATACTGTATACTTTATGAATCAATAAAAAATTTACAATTTTTAATTATAAACCTGTGTTTTCTATCAAAGTTACTTCTTGCGTGAATTTTGGGACTCCATGTAGTAGTTATTCACTATTTTGTTATTTTGAACATTTTTTTCCTCTGTTCAAAATAGCAAAGTAATCGTAACTTCCTGTACACAGATGAACTATGAAGATCATAAGCAGTAAAAGGTTTAAGAAAAGTGCTTTTTAATAGTAGGAAAGTGATAAGATTGTGTAGCTTTTGTAGTAATTTTCTAGTCTTAATTTTTCTATATTTACCACTTCATTATTTTAGAGTGAAATATTCATTTATAAACAAAATGTGGAATAGGTTAGACAGGATTGAACTGGATTATGATTATAGGTTAGATTAGATGGGATTGAAGTGGATTATACTCTTTTAATTAATATTATTAAATGGCCCAAGTACATTAATGTTAACTAAATGCTGGGATCTTAGTGTATTTTAATCCCCAGAATTCTTGCATACATTTTTAAAGTAACAGCTTTATTGAGATACTAGAGGCCCAATGCATGAAATTCGTGCAAGAGTAGGCCTTCCTTCCCCCGCTGCCGCCACCGGCTTCCCTCTGGCACCTGGGACCTGGGCTTCCCTCGCAGAGGGAGGCCCTGCCCACCTGCTGCAGCCTGCCGATTGGTGGCTGGGCCTCCCTCTTTGGGGTGATCGCGGAGCCTCCCCGATTGATTGCCCCTCCAGTCAGTGGCCTGACCCTCCTTCTATGATGCCATCATGGGGCGATGGCCGGGCCCCCGACCAATCGCATTGCACCGCCTTGGCTGGTCTGGCACCAGTGGGTATTATAGCATGGTCATCCAGATGGTCTTCTGGCTGTCTGACCTAATTAGCATATCACACTTTTATTATAGATAATTCACACATCATAAAGTACAAGTCACTGGTTTTCAGTATATTTACAAAGTTGTGCATCCACATTGCTATCAAGTTTCAAAACATTTTATCACTCCAAAATGAAAACGCCATATCAATTAGTAGTCATTCCCCATTCTTCTTTCCTCTTAGCTCCTCTTAGCTTCCTGTCTATGGATTTGCCTATTTTGAACATTTTGTGAAAAAAAGAATCATATAATGGGGCCTTGTATGCATGGCTTATTTCACTTAGCATAATGTTTTTCAAGGTTTTTCCATTTTGTAGCATGTATCAGTACCTCATTTTTTATGGCTGAATAATATTCTATTGTATGTATATGCCACATTTTGTTTATTCATTCATCAGTTTTTCCTAATTTTTTACTGTTATGAATTATGCTGCTATTAATATTCATGTACAAGTTTTTGTATGAACTTATGTTTTTATTTCTCTTGTGAATATACCTAGGAGAGTGGCATTGCTAGGTGTTTAACTGCATGTTTAACTTTCTGAGGAACTCTGCCAGACTGTTTCCCAAAGCAGCAGCACCATTTAACAGTTCTGTCAGCAATGTATAAGTGTTCCAGTTTTTCAACAGCCTCACCAGCATTTGTTGCTGTTGTCTTTTTGGTTATAGCCATCCTAGTGGGTGTGAAGTAATAGCTCATTGTGGTTTTGCCCTAAGACCACTATCATGAGCATTTTTCCCGAGTGTTTATTGACCATTTTTATATCTTCTTTGAAGAAATGTCTATTCAAATCCCTTAAATTGGGTTGTCTTTATTTTTATTGTTGAGTTAGAAGGGTTCTTTATATATTCTGGATACAAGTTTTCATTGGATACATGATTTGCAAATACTTTCTCCCAGTGTATGGGTTATCTTTTCACCTCACATGTATTTTTATTTCTTAAGCAAATTACTTGATATTAATTTTGGGTTATCAATATTTTTGCATTGTTCAGTATTTATATTCTGTTAAGTTTAAATTCTTGCTTTAGAAAAACTAACATGCAAAACCAAAGAAGTTAATGAAGTAAAGTTAATATAAATAGCACATTCCTTAAAAAAGAGGAAAAGATTAAAAACTGGTTTTAGAACTTTTGCTATCAAGATCTTTTGTAACTGCTTTCTCATCTCAAAATAGCAAATATAACATAGTAAAAGGTTTATTTTTCTGGTCAATATAATACCAAATTAAACTGTGTTCTTTGTCACAGCAGTAAACATACTCTGATTTATTCTTTCTTTAAATTGAGATATAATTGACATATAACATTGTTAAGTTTAAGGTGTAAAAGTTGTTGATTTGATACATTTTTATATAGCAATATGATTACTATCATAGCATTAGCTAACCAACACCTCTATCATATCACATAAATATCATTGCTTTTTGTGGTGGGAATAATTAAGATTTAGTCTCTTAATAATCTTATTTATTCTTATCTTAATTTAAAACTTGGAGATTTTTTTAAAGTGTAATTTTAAAGGCATTTTACTATTATGTTACTGAATATTAATCTCATAATTTTGAAATGTGAGTAGAACAAAGACCTTTTAATTATTTTATTAGTGAAAGCTATGCCATAGGAATAGAATAATTTTTCCAGCCCAGCCACTCTGGCCATTTATTATACTTATGAAAAGAATTTGGGGTGATATTAATAATCAAACTGGGAAGTTGACTACCTCCAGTCAGGGCTCTGAGCCACCTCTACAAGATAAAAAAAAAAATAATCCAGCACCTCAGAAGTACCTTTTTTCAGGTTTTAAGGTATGAGGGGCTGCATAGATGACTCATCCCTTAATCCCACATAATAGTGATGAATGGCTTATATATGTAATCTTGTAAATGTTCAGTGACTGAAATTAGTGATTGCAGCTCAGGTATTCCAGTTTCCCTATTGGATGATAAGTATGCCTTAAAAATTGTAATAAGTGTCTGTCAGTCTATAATCAAATATATAGTTTTTATATTTGGCACAATAAAAATTACAAACCTCTTTCTGATTTCCTTTTCTTATTATAGGCCTCAGGAGTGCAAGTTGCTGATGAAGTATGTCGCATTTTTTATGACATGAAAGTTAGGAAGTGTTCCACACCAGAAGAAATCAAGAAAAGAAAGAAGGCTGTCATTTTTTGTCTCAGTGCAGACAAAAAGTGCATCATTGTAGAAGAAGGCAAAGAGATCTTGGTTGGAGATGTTGGTGTAACCATAACTGATCCTTTCAAGCATTTTGTGGGAATGCTCCCAGAGAAAGATTGTCGCTATGCTTTGTATGATGCAAGCTTTGAAACCAAGGAATCCAGAAAAGAGGAGCTGATGTTTTTCTTATGGTAAGCAGTGATAGAAATAGTGAGTCTCTGTAAAAATCAGAGTTAATGTCATTGTTAGTTTAGCATTTGGAGAGCCAGTATCTGCAGCCAAAGTAGTTTTCAGTCAAGTGGTCTGCAGTCATTGTTGTTTAATTTTTATTTACAAGGTTTCTGGTAAATTTTTATTTATAAGATGGGCAAAGGGGTGGGGGAATCAAGGATATCTGCATAGTGTCACCACTAAAAAATTTAAATTAAAAGAAAAGAAAAGGTCTTAGCTAGATTGATGTTTGTGGAACCAAAAATAAATTTTAACTAGTCTTTGTTTACTTGAAAGGTGACTTTCAGTAGTCAATTATTTTGGCAGTGGAAGGAGGCAGAGGGGTAGACTTCTATGCATCCTCTGAACTCCTTATAAGCTAAAATTTCTCTAAAAACTCTTCCTAGGATACTGAGAAGAAAGTTTATCTCACCAAAATCCTTCTCTAACTTGTAATGCCAGGAACCAGCCTCCTACTTTTTTAAACATCTATACTTTATTTGTGCCTGGAGTTTGCTACTTTTGAAGTTGGTACTATCATTGCCTCCAACTGTGATAGGTCACACTGTCCATAA
The DNA here is from genome assembly GCF_963259705.1 of Myotis daubentonii. Classification (NCBI taxonomy): domain Eukaryota; kingdom Metazoa; phylum Chordata; class Mammalia; order Chiroptera; family Vespertilionidae; genus Myotis; species Myotis daubentonii. The sequence goes on along the minus strand of NC_081847.1, from coordinate 19,277,623 downwards.
GGGTAGCCACTAGTCACTAGCTATCCTATCTAATAAAAGAGAAACATGGTAATTAGCCGTACCTCCGCTACCCTTCCCATTGGCTAATCAGGGTGATATGCAAATTAACTGCCAGCCAAGATGGCAGCTGGCAGCCAGGCAGCTTGAAGCAAACATGAGGCTTGCTTGCTTCAGTGACGGAGGACTCCAACGTTCCCCGCCAGCCGCCGCCAGCATCTGAGCTTGCAGTTTGAAACATTGTTACAAATATAGAAGCTAAACAAAACCCCAGAAACCTGCTTTCAGCCAGCCGGGATCTCAGAGCTGGAGTTGATACAGTGTTTCAATTATAGAACCCAAACAAACCAGATACCTGCTTTCAGCAGCCGAGGCCTCAGAGCTGGAGCCAAGCCTCAGAGCTAAAGCTGGCCCAGAATAAAAAAGAAAAAAAGAAAAAAAGGAGCAGTTGGGAGCTTCAGTCACCCGCCAGCCTGAAAACAGCCCTCAGCCCCTCACCCAGACTGGCCAGGCACCCCAGTGGGGACCCCCACCCTGAAGGGTGTGTGACCAGTTGCAAACAGCCATCATCTCCTCACCCAGACTGGCCAGGCACCCCAGTGGGGACCCCCACCCTGATCCAGGACACCCTTCAGGGCAAACCAGCCGGCCCCCACCCGTGCACCAGGCCTCTATCCTATCTAGTAAAAGGGTAATATGCCTCCCAGCACCGGGATCAGTGGAGCCACGAGGCCTCCCAGCACTGGGATCAGCGTGATGGGGCAGCGCCCAAACCTCGTAATCGCCCTGCAGCTCTCTGTGTGATGGGGCGGGGCCACAACCTCCCTATCCACACTGCTCTGTTCGTGACAGGGGAAGGCGCCCCAGCCCCCTGATCAGCCCTGATCTGTGCCTAATGTAAACTTAATTTCTGTTACATTCCAGGTATTGTGTTATGGCCTGGGGAAACAGCTGGTAAAGTCCTTGCCATTCTGGGATTTACAGCTGAGTGGCAGCTAAATAAGATTTTGACTTAAATATTTATTTATTTGTTTATTCATTTTTTATGAATATATTTAGTAAGGTTTTAGCTTTTAAATTGGTGAATACAGGTGGGGAGAAAGTAGGTTTACAGTTGTGAGTATAAGAAACACAGTTTATTCTTATATTATCATTTATTAACTAGAGGCCCAGAGCACAAATCTATACACAGGTGGGGTACCTTAGCCTGGCCAGCGATTGAGGCCTATCAGGGGGCTGGTCGGTCAGGGGGAGGGGCTCCGGGAGGTTGGCCAACCATGGGAGGTTGGCTGTGGGAGTGCACTGACCACCAGGGGGCAGCTCCTGTGTTGAGTGTCTGCCCCCTGGTGGTCAGTGCACGTCATAGCGACTGGTCAACTGGTTATTCGGTCGTAATGGTCACTTAGGCTTTTATATATATAGATTATTGTATTATTTTCCATACAAACAATTATAAGCCTAATTTTGCCCCACTCTCCCTATATTTCCTTCATCTGCCCCTGGTTTTTGTACTTTTTATTTACTATGAAAATGATCCTCTACATCAGTGGTTCTCAACTTTGGCTGCACATTAGAATCACCTGGGAATCTTTTTAAAATCCTGATTTCTGGGCCTCATCCTCCAGAAATTATGTTTCTTTGTTATGGGGTGAGACCACAACATTAGTAATAAAGAAACAGAATTTCCAGAGGATGAGGCCCAGAAATCAGGATTTTTAAAGAAAAGGTGAAACCATCAGGAATGTTCCATAACAGGCTGTTTAAAGGGCCCAGGGTACAGCTCTTACCTAGTGTTTTTTAAATCTTGTCTGAGTCAAATCAGAGCAGTGATTATTTTTTCCTGTCCCTGACCTATTTTGCATAAGAAAAGTACCCACTTAACTTTGCAGTTCAAACATTTGCCAGACCTGAGTTTATTGTTATGACTTGCCTCCCTCCTTTGACCTTAGGGTTGGGAAGAATAAGCATCTGAGAGATACAGAGACTGTTCTTTTCCTGGCTCCCAAGAATAGAATCTCCGAGCTGTGGGAGTAGACTAGGTGAAGTCCATGTCAGCCCATGGTGTTAAGGACTGTGGCACATCCTGGAAATACGCAGTGAAAAGGATTAAGTGTTTAAAGGATTTAACAACACTCCATTTATCCTTTGTTATCTTGGTAGTATGGAGTGGAGTTGGGCCTGAGGGTAGGTGGTGGTGTGGGGAATGATGCATTCACAGATAGTTTGGATAGGATAGGATTTTTCTGTCAATTGTTACTATTTCTGGTATTTTTCAATATTGCTGGTGAAGAAAGTGGTGAAGCGTATACTTTGCTTCCAGTGTTCATTCAACATGGGGCCAGCACAAAAAAATCTTATAGATCAAGATAGTAGTAACTATTGACAATTAAGGCATAGCTATTGCTGAATTGCCATTAAGCTTTAAAAAAGAAATCCTTCTGACATGTTTATTATGTTAGACTAAGATGGAAAACAAGTAGTCCTGTGGTCAGAATTTGCTATTGTAATAGACATAAAAGGGGTAAGAAGGGAACTTTTATAATATGTTCTTTTTAAAGACATCGGAAGCAAAAATGCTAAGATTACTAGCATTTCTTAATTTGGGTGGCACATACTTGATTAACAGATTATTCTCTGTACTTTAAAACTTTTTTTTAACCAGAAGGGGTTAAATATCCTAATATATATATAAAAACCCAGGGTCCGTAAGGACTGAAGACTCGACCGACTGGAAGTCAGTCCTGGGTTGCTGTGGTGACCCAGCACTGACTGCTGAGGGGGCTGCGGATCAGCCTGGAGAGAGGCCCAAAAAGAGAGGCAGGGTCTGGTCAGCCGTTGCCTCTCTCTCTCCCCGGGCTTCGCCAGCAGCTGTGCCTCTGTTTCTCTCCAGGGGCTGCTGATCAGCCCCGCCTCTGTGATCAGGCCTAGAGATAGGCCCGGAGACACTGACTGGCATAGAAACTGACCAATCAGAATCAAATCTTGGTGAAGTGCAAGGAGCCAATGGCTGCCTAGGAGGCGGAGCTTTTGACACTGGCATAGAAACCGACCAATCAGAACCTAATCTGGGTGAACTGTGAAGGCAGAACCTAAGGTGGGGGCTGAGGAGGGCTTTTATAGGCAACAGCTGTTTGGTGTAAGGCAGGGGTAGGCAACCTTTTTGTGAGTGCGTGCCAAAACCAGCAAAATCTCTGACTCAAAATTCTGCGTGCCAACCCTACTTTTTGAGAACATATTACGCCTACTTGATATCTCTTAAGGTGTACATATGTGAAGAACCTTGAAGAAATAATAAAATTCATTCGAGTGACAAAAACACAGTATATGATGATGAAAAACACATTTATTTTTTAATGTATACGTGTACACTGATAGTCCGACAGAAAACTTTATGACTCCGTTTGACATTATCAGTGGGACTTTTGCTGCTGCATCACTGATGACAGAGATTTTACATCAGGTTTATATTTCATGACCTTCAGAGATATGCACGAGCTACTACTTTAATCCGTCAGGCTACTCCTATTACAAGACTTAACAAAATTCATCACTGAGAACAAAGATTCACAGTTGTAAATGGAAGATTATAAGAGAGGGTTTTGTGTGCCAGCAAAAGTTACTGGCGTGTCATGTTTGGCACGCGTGCCAGGGGTTGCCCACCCCTGGTGTAAGGTATAAGAAAGCAGTTCAATTTTTTAATGACCGGTTCAGCAGTATAGTGCAAATAGCTGGCAGTCAGTCCAGATATAGAGATTTGTATTTTTGTCTGCGAAGGGCATCTCCTCCTGCTGGAAAAGCCCCCCCCCCCCGCCCCCCCCCCCCATTTAAGCAGTCTATCCTGTGTAATCTATCTATACTAATAAAAGGGTAATATGCATGCTAATTAGACCGAGTTGACCGGCCATCTTCCGGATGTCCAACTTCCTTCTGGACAAAGCCATGATGGTGGAGGCCGAGGCAGAGTGGGCAGTTGGAGGTGAGATAAGGCCAGCAGGAGAGGGCAGTTGGGAGTGAGATCAGGCCTGCAGGGGAGGGCAGTTGGGGGCGATCAGGTAGGCAGAGGCAGTTAGGGGCAATCTGGCCAGCAAGGTAGAGCAATTAGGGGCGAGATCAGGCTGGCAGGATAGGGCCATTGCGGGTGAGATCAGACCAGCAGTGGAGGGCAGTTGGGGGCAAGATCAGGCCGGCAGGGGAGGGCAGTTAGGAGCGATCAGACAGGCAGGCTGAGGTAGTTAGAGGCGATCAGGCAGGCAGAGGGCTTAGGGGCGATCAGGCAGGCAGGCAGGCAGGTGAGTGGTTTAGGAGCCAGCGGTCCCAGACTGCGAGAGGGATCTGGCCTAAACAGGCAGTTGGACATCAGGCCTAAACAGTTTGGAGAGGGTGCAGGCTGGGCTAAGGCAACACCTTCTCTCTCCCCTACCACCCCCCTCCAGCCCCCCCCCCCCCCCGCACGAATTTCGTGCACTGGGCCACTAGTCTTATATAAAAGTCGTTATTAGCCTAAACTCAAGCCTTTATTGATAAAAAATATATTTTTTAACATTATTTTAAAGAAAACAAATTCGGTAATATAATGGATTATCCAGTCAGTGTTGGTTGTTTATTCTGGCCCCATTAATCTGATTTTTAATCAGTAGTTCTCTACTTTTTTCCCACTTGTTCAGCCTGAGCCATTCTGTGTTTGCCACTTGCAACAGTTCTCTATAAGAAGGTGGGGACATAGAAAAATTTTGTAGTTAGGAAAACTCTCCCAGGATAGTCTGAGGACCCTTCCCCATTACTGATGTAAATGTGTAACACGATGTAAATTGTACTTTCTCTAAACCAGTTTTTTCATTTTTGGCATCTCTTTATCCAGGGCACCAGAACTAGCACCTCTGAAAAGTAAAATGATCTATGCGAGCTCCAAGGATGCAATTAAAAAGAAATTTCAAGGTATGATCTAGATTTACTTCCAAATACTTAGAGGTATGGTGAGCCCCTGAAATGGGGCTACATCTTTTCTAGGGAGCACCTTATTTTCTTTGGAGAACCTTGCCATGGAGGGAAGCATTGTTTTGAGAAAAAACCCAGAAGGTTAAACCTGGTTTTCAGTGTCCTCTGCCTTGCACTGGTCACTTTGGGTCTGCATGGCCCATATTTAATAACCTCATTCTCTCCACATTGTGTAGCACTTGTTCAAGCTGGTTTTAAACTTGTTTGAGATGCTGTCAAGTTTCTCACATAACAGATGGAGACTAATTGGTTTACATTGGTCATACTAAATGATAACTTTGTTCTTGTCTTTTTAAAAAATACATATTTTTATTCATTTCAGGGAGGAAGGGAAAGGGAGAGAGATAGAAACATCATCGATGAGAGGATCATTGATCAGCTACCTCCTGCACACACCCCCACTGGGGATTGAGCCTGAAACCTGGGCATGTGCTCTGACCAGGAATTGAACCGTGACTTCGTGGTTCATAGGTTGATGCTCAACCACTGAGTCACACTGGCTGGGCTGCTCTTGCCTTTGATTATAGTTAAAGTTGAAAAAGGAAAATGCTTATAAATGGGAAAGGATACTTTTATCTCTAGCTTTACTTTGGAATGGTATAATTTTAGGTAATTGACTCATCTGTATCCAAAGGAAAGTTCCCTCCTTGAGCTGGCCAGTTATGTTTGACTTGCCCACTGGGTGATTGGGATCCTGATGAGATGGCCTGACCATACTGTCTCCAGCCAGGAGGAAATGTTGGTATGCTGGAAAGAGCATGGGGCAAGTGCCCAAAGGCCTGCATTGAGGGCTAAGCTTGTCATCTAACTGCTGTGTGACCTTGACCAAAACCGCTAAACCTCCTTGGGCCTTGATTCTCTCAGCTGTAGAACGAGATCATCTTGTTTGTGGGAGCTTAGTCTCAGAGGTTGCCCTACCTCCTTCCTGCCATGGCTAACTAACTCCAAACAGCTGGGCGAGCCAAGGTCATAGGACTTGCCCAGTGTGGTTTTTGTTTTGTTTATTTGACTGTGACTGACTTTTATGTTCTTGTAGTTGAACAGGTTTGCCCTAGCTTGTTTACTTAGGAAAGCAACATGCTCGCTTTCTTTCCTGAAACCTGCTGCTGTGTAGTTCAGGCCTTGCAGGTTCTCCATGCCTTCGAGTTGATGTTGGCCCATTACCCAGAAGTGTGTTCACCAGTTGGTTAACTGATGTTTTAACATGACTCATTAAAGATGGCCACCTTGTCACCTTTTTCTAGTGAAACCAGACTGGCTTTCTCAATCAGTCCTAAGTGGTCCAAAAGCTAGCTGACCTCTTATGCTTTCAGCAGCTTAAGAAATTGTCTTAAAATTATGGAAAGTCAGAAACAATGTAGGTATTTAAAAGATTGTTATTTACAGAGAAGCTACTGTATGTAATTCCATAATTGAGCTCATTCTTCAGTGTGGTGATGTAATTTTTCTGAGAAAGCAATTAGTAATACATTTTACAGTTTCCATTGTGATAGAGTTCTCAAATATATAATACACTAAAGAGCTGTTTTGTAGAATTAAAGTATGCCATTTGTAAATATTTTTACTCTTCAACACAGTTGACTAAATCAACTGCAATCAAAACATCATATTCGTATTTTTACTTATTTTTTAAAAATACTTCTAGACTTGCTTTTTAAATTTTTATTGAAGTACATCATATCTATAAAAAAAAGCTTATGGCATAAATTATATTGTAGAACTCAATGAATTTTCACAAACTGACATAATTCTTGTTTCTAGATTTACTGACCAGTACCCCAGAAGTCTCACTCCTGCCCCTTCCAGTCACACCACTTTCTTTTACTCTTTTATCCAAAGGATAACCAATACTCTGGCTTCTAACAGCATAAAATAGCTTTGGCTGATTTTGTGTTATATAGAATCATCCAGAATGTACGCTTCAGTCAACATTGTTTAAGTCATTCATTTTTATGCATGTAGTTATAGATTATTTATTCTCATTACTGCATAGTATATTGTTATTTGTGTATACCACAGCTTTTCTATCCATATTAGAATTGGTCTTTTAAAACAGCTGGCTGTCTTAGAGAAATAGGTAAACTACTGTCATAATTCTAAATAGAATTATTTTTCCTCCGTAGGCATAAAACACGAATGTCAAGCAAATGGGCCAGAAGACCTCAATCGGGCTTGTATTGCTGAAAAGCTAGGTGGATCCTTAATTGTAGCTTTTGAAGGATGCCCTGTGTAGATCATGGTTCAGTGCCACAATGAAAAGCTTCCATGTTTAATGTTATCCTCTTGCTATATAAGTAAAGCAAATATGTTTAGGCCAGGGTCTCACTGAGGGGGAGCTATCTTGTCATCTGTTAAACTAAATATTCTATAAACATGTGCAAACAGCCCTAAATAAATCTAAAATCTAAAGTTCTATTGGTATGAAATTAAATTCTTATTGGTCATTCATAATTCTTAATGCCTGTTTTGATGAGTTGGCTTGTAAAGATTTTTGCTAAGCTCCTTTTTAATAATGCAGTTCACAAAACAGTGCATATAAGAGAACTGTTGTATCTTTGTTAACTTCAGCAATTTGTTTCTTTAGCTTAGAGAATTGGTCATAACCTGGTTATAATTATTGCCCAAATTCTTTATTCTCTCTTGAGTGAAACTGAATAATGGAAAATAATTCTCACATGTAATAACACTAATATACTAACTACAATAAGATTAAGTCAGGCAGTCTTTTAATTCTACCAGATGTGTAATGAAGACTGTCTCAGAATTGTGAATGCTTATACCAGTAATCAGCGCTGATCTTGCAAAGCACTATTTCAAGCACATAGTTGGAGTACAGGAAACAACTCCTTGCACCTGTGGTGAGCTCTCCACTTACTAGATGGGAGACTGTTCTGAGAGTGACCTTGCATCTAGAGAATCATGTGTCCTTAGGAGAATGTGCAATATCTTGTGTAACAACCAGAAAAGATGCAAATTAACATTCCATTGTAATCCACTTTGTTAATGAAAATGATAAAAACGGTGTATTGATAAGCTAGGACACTTGTGAAAATTTTAATTGTGTCTTCTTCAGAACTTTGTTTCTGGCACAGTAAGGTGGGGAAGCACATTAGGTGTATGATTACTCTGGGGCCTGGGAGAACTTCTTAATTTCCTAGAGCAGTTTCTCAACTGTATGTGAAATGGGGAGCAGGTATGACAAAAGATGACACCCATAGAAAACTGCTACCTGATGACACTTGGAAGTGGTTGTCTTAACATCACAGACATAACACCTTGAACAATATAGAGATGCATAAACAGTTGAACTTAGAAATAGCTGTACTGGCTTTATGTAATAAAGGAAGCATTTTTAACTTAATCTCTTGTGTAATTATTCACATGTGAGTTGGGTATAAAGGAGATTGTCTTCCATATATGGGGCAAGTTATGGAGGTTTGAGTATTTTGGACAATTACAGTTAAGATCACAGCTCCCTCTTCTTATAAAATGAGAAAGTTGGTATGAAAGTTGGGAATCTTTCTTATTCCAAATGTTGATCCAAACATCAGGCTTTTAAATCCTTTGATTTGTTTGAGGTGCAAAAAAAGGCTTTAATTAAAATACTTTTCAAAATTGTCTAGAAAAAAGTGCTGGTTACTGGTTTACTGATAAGCTGCTTGTCATTCTTTCATCCTGAATTTCTTGTTTTACTATTTGCAATGCTTTTAGTGACTGTTTTTATTAACAGGCCTCTTGAAAAGCATTGCAGGCCCAAGGTTGGCCTACTCAGGAATCAGCCATGTAGCTAGAACCAGGTATTTGGTCAGGGAGTTTTAGAAAGTATTTTGTGTGGTTTTAGCTTGGACATGTGATACAACTTGGTTTAACCACCACGCCGGGCAGGTGCGCATCTGTCTGTGTCATACGTGCTATGGCCAGAATTTCAAGCAGTGTGCAGAGATATAATGTAAACATCTACCAACATTTCACTCTTATTCCAGAAATTGGAAGATGTTAGTTACCTATATTTCTATGTAGGGCAAGTTTTGAGAGTCTTATTATATTCCTGCGGTGGGGCCCAAGAATCCTACTAAAGAAGCATTCCAGGTCATTCTGATGCTAGAGTTTGGAACCTCAGCTGACATTGGTAAGAAATAAAACTGCAGAGTACTCTGCTTTCAGCAAACATATTTACATTTTTTCAAGAGTTAACACATGACAAAAATGTGTGTGTGGAAAGCTTAGGGTTTACCCAGGGAGTATTCTTTTGCCCTAATTTCTATTGGCAGCAGATAAAGCCACTACTAATAGAAATACAGAATTTGACTGTGAAGTTTGTTATTTCAGAGAACATTAATCTGAGAAAACAGCGAACACAATGGCTTGAATAATAGAATTAGGCTTAGTTGAGTGGTTTCTTTTGCAGAACTACCCAGAGTACTGGCTTGGTCAACACATAGGAAGTGCAGTTCTGGTTCTTGACTGTTTTGTTGTTCTGTGAACTGTCAGAGACTGGATATGTCCAAGGACACATACATCACTTTCTCATTATTTGGGGCATTTCTGAAATAAAAGTCTCCAAACAAGCTCCGGTAAAAGGACCACTAATTACATTGTGGCTGGGGTGGGGTCCAGGAGCCAGGCTCACGTATAATTTGAGCTGTTTGGCTGGCCAGGGCTCCCCTTGGGCTCTGCCCAGTTCCAGAAGGGTAGCAGAAAGGGGACTTACCCAACCTATAGCCAGTGCCCTCAGAAGCCAGCCTGAGAGGTCAAATAACTTGCCTAAGGTCACACAACTCATGAGTAGCAGAACCAGGGCAACTAGGGCCTCTTGTTTTCTGGTCCTTAGCGCTTCCCTTGAATCCCTGGGGAGTTCTTCATTTCTAACCTGGATTTCTAAAGTTAGATCTTATTCAGTGCCATGATGTGACTTGAACTGGGAAGGAAAACACAATTCTTTTGGGCTTTGAATCTTGTTAAACCCAAATCTAAAAGAGGCTCAGAGAGAAGGCATTTGTGGAGTGTGTCTAGTCCCAGCTCTGCTTGTTGGTTGTCTAAGAGATTTTCAACCTGTGCTGCGAGAATTTTTAAAACGTGTCAGTGCCCCAGGATTTAGGGGCACTGACCTCTTTTCCCTTAGATTGTGAAAAAATGACAATAGCCATCTGGTGTGTATAAATCAAAATTATACCTATTTTTGTCAGGTCAGCAAAAATCTGTTTTTCGGTGTGCCACAGAGTTTTAGGGATTAGTGTATGTGTACCAGGGGATGAGAAAGGTTGAAAATAGCTGGTCTAGATGAGCAAGTAGCACTGCGCCCAGGCTGTGGCCTCAGAAGCCAGGCTCTGGGAGAGCAGTGCTTCCTGTTAGCAGGCCAGCCAGTGCCTTGCAGTTGGCTAATGCTCCAACCCAGCCTGGCTGATTCCTGCCTCCACACAACTTCATTCCAAGTGACTACAAAGCCATGGCTCCAGTGCTGTAGGGGTGTCGCGCTGTACTTGCAGGCCAGGAGAGTGGCCAGGACAATGCGCCAGGCTCCCACGTCAGTTCCGTATGGTGGGACGCCAGGGGGCCTGTCAGCCTCTTATGCTGCAATGTGCACCCACACCTTCCTGATTGTCTCTTTTCTCCTTCCCTAGCCTGATGATGAAGCCTTGCCCAGGAACAGCCCTAGTGACAAGGCCCGACTGAAGCCTGGCAGGTTGCCTAGCAAACTTGGGCTCCCTCTGCTGGCCTGGGAGGTGCCACTGCTGGGCCTCGGGGATGCTTAGCCCTTGCTGGGTTGGAGGGAAGGCCTGATGATGGGCCCTCAGAGCTTGAGCTCCAGGTAACATTTTCCTGAGTCTCACAGGGCCCCACACTCTGCACTTTTACCTCCTCCCCACAGGCAGACACTGGGTCCCCACCAGGTGGTTTGAGAAGGGAATAGGGAGTAACCAGAACCCAAAGGCAGCCATTTGGTACCCCCAGGGTTTCTTGTCCTTTCCCTGAGGTGCTCCCATTCCTGTGCCTTCAGAGGGCATCTGCTCAGCATAGGAGTTCTCTTTTGCACTCAGTGGGGCAGGGTGGGGAACTTAATGGAAATGCAGGCCTCCAGGCCCACGGAGGAAACTTATCAAGGCCCAAAACATTGACCTTACGTAAGGGTGGGAGGACAAGTTGTGCCGCACAGGGCCAGCCCTCCTGTGCTAATAAGCCTCTGCTCCTGTGGCACAGGCCACACAGAAGGTACAGTGTGAGGGGCCACAGGTTCATGGGGCTCAGTGCCACTCTTATGGAGTCTGAACATGCCAGATGGCATTCTCCCTCCAAATGACCCCCAGGCTGCATGATGTACTGCCAGGCATTAGAGATGGGTTTGTAACCTGCTTGCCTTTTGCCTGGTGAGCTACCTTCTTTTCATTGGGATTGTTTGCAAAATGGGAGGTTCACCTCCCATGGGAACTAAGATTCACCAGAGAGCCAGGTGTTAATAATGGTCACTTCTTCCTGCTCAGTCTCCTGGCCAGGAACCATGACATCCATGTCCCAAGTGCTGTGTGCTCCCCTCTGCTTCAGCCCCCTCAAGTTCTAGAATAGGTACAATTGTCTTCCCTTGTCTAAAAAACTTACGGCCTTGCCTGTCCAGACTGTAATCTGTCCCCTCAGCCTGAACCCTTCTTTCCTTCCCCTGACAAATGCCTTCTGGTCTGGTTAACTCCAGCTCCAGCTTAGGCTCCCTTCTCTGGGGAGCCTTCCCAGAATTTCCAGCTCCCTGTTCCCAGTATGAGTGCAGTGCACAACGCCACACAGCACAAGGTGGTGGCCCACAGGCCAGGCGCTCCAGGAGAGCTGGGACCACGACTTGGCGTGCAGGTTAAGGTCAGCACTGCCTGGCCCCTGGCAGATGCTGTGTGTGTGGGGGCTGGAGGCAGTGAAAGGATACACAGTGCAATACTTCCCAAGGTCTTGAGGTTCTCATGACAACTGTGCCAGAGGAGTCTAACCCACCAGCCAAAAGGTTGCCTCCTGGGAGCCCATCCCCTCTGACTAGCTGGACCTGCTATCCAAGTGCTCACTCCCGTCAAGTTCAGCCAATGAGACCCCCTCCCAGGGTGCTGAGGGTTGGGAGATGGACATGGGATAGTGCTTGGTGTTCAGGCAGCCCCTTGACAGAACTGGCTGACATCTGCCTCAAAGAACCCAGGCTGCTCGGTTTCACCTTCCATTCCTGGAGTATTTCAACCCCTCCTGTGACTCAGCCTCTAAATCCATTTTTTGCTTAAGCTACAGGTTTCTATTTCTTACAAAGTCTCCGGCACACCTGTTGGCCCAGTGTGGGCCACAAAGGACACAGAGGGTCGGGAGGATCCCAGGAAGTCTCAGCTGGCTGCTCCAGCCCTGGTCTGCCCCTCTTGAGATGGATGTTTGTTCAAGCCCCAGCCAGACGGACAGAGACCCTCTTATTCAGTCAGAGCTCATAGCACACAGCAGCCTAGGCCACCCACAGCCCTGCTCAGGTAACCTCAGATCCTCAAGGGTGGGGACCACAGAAAGTGTACCTGGCATCCAGGGTCTGCTCCTCCTGCCTGGTGGGCACTGATGGGGAAAAGTGCTGGGGACCTGGAAGCAACACATTTCATCCCCACTTTAGGCCGAGCTGCCAATTCCCTGACGTCAAAGAAACCAAGAACTACACTTCTTCTCTCCTAAGGGATCCAGCCCCTCTTCATTCCTCAGTCCAGGCCCAGAGCCAGCAGGGAAGCCCCAGCAGAATAGCAGACGAGACCGCAGTGCCGGGCGACAATGTTGGTTTTAATGATACAACATCCAGGAGGTCACATATCAGTTCTGGTTGGCAACTTCTTCCAGGGGTGAGGGGCTGCTGCCTTGCTGGGCTGGGCCGGGCCCCTCCAGTCTGTGCCACAGCCTTTGAGACTCACCACCTGGTCTGCCCGCCTCCTGGCCCCCGACCCATTGAAAGACAAAACAATTGCACTGATCTCGACATACAGACAGCCAGAGGTCCCGGCCTCCCCAGCACACACCCGGGGTCTGTCACAGCTGATAAGGGCTTTGGTGTCTGCTCTGTGGTGGTCCAGGGCTGATCCTGGGGAATAGTGTTTATCGAATGTGACGGGTTCTTTTACAAACGGGGGGTCTGGTCTGGAAGATCTACTTCTGTGGTTCTAAGAGACTGTCTCTAATGGCTTCTCTCAGAGCCACTGGAGTTGGGCCTGGATAACGCTGTGTTGGTTTGTGTATTTGTAAGGAATGTATAAGGCATTTTGGTAAGTTGAACAGTAACTTCTTTTTCCACAGAGGAGACTCAGACAGAGGTGCCCTCCTTTGAGCTGCTACCGTCGTCCTGTGAACAAAAGGCAGAGGGAGGGTGAGGGTAGTGCCAAGGAGAACACTAACCCCAACTCCTAGGGACCTCCAGTCCCCCTGGGTTAACCCTCCACACCCTTCGGAGAATACCCAGCACATCAGAGAACCAGAGCTGACTCCTGGGGCTTGCGGGAAGGCCTTAGGGTTGGTGGGAGCTGAGGGTTCCAAGTTTGGGTGAGCACCTTGATCCCACAGGCCTTAGGCTGGCTGTGGGGGTCAGAGACTGCTGCTCACCAGAGACCCATAGGTGCTGTGCGTCCTGATGCTACCCTTCAGAAGTCTGTCCCCATGCCTTCTGCCCCAGGTCCGTGACTCCTTTTGGTCCTGCATCCAGGAGTCCTGGGCCTCCAGCACAGGCCCAACCCTTCCCAGCAGCCCTTGAGAGCCAGTGGCCCTGCATGGCCAAGACACTCACTGATTTGTCCAGCTGCTCCTGCAACTTCTTCACTGTCTCTTTCTCCTTTGCCAGCTGCTCCTGGGACGTCTTCAAAAGCCCCTGTAATTTGGTGGCTGCACGTCCCAGGTCACTGGTTAACTTCTTCTCTTTTTCTAGTCTCTCCTGTGGATCAGAGGGTTGAAGGGGATTAGCCTGCACACTGGGGAGGTAGGAGGTTGCGGTCTCCTGCTCACCAGACAGACAGTGATGATCGGGAGCTGACAGATTAGTTAGGCCTGTGCCTATCTACCAGTACTGCCAGTTGTGACTGGGATGTTCTGATGTGCACTGGACAGATGTGGTGGCTGCTAAACACGTGCAATATGGTCACTGCGACTGAGGAACTGAACTTTAAGTTGTGTTTCATTCAAATTTAAATAGCCACAGTGACTAGTGGCTGGCGTATATGACACTGGAGGTTTAGGGACTACCCCCTCCCCCCCCCCAATGACCGAGTTAGGCTGCATCTGCCTAAGGGGCTGCAGGATGGCTCCTCTCCCATTCCCGCTCTAGGTGGTGACAATGGGAAGCCAGTGCCCAGAGCTGGCTCTGCTCAAGCCTTGAGCAGAGCTGCCCTTCTACCTTCAACTGTGTGGCTGGCTCTGCTTCTGCTGAGTCCAAGGCGCTGGCACGGAGCTTCTCCAATTCCTCCTGTAGCCGGCACGCTGCATTCTGAGCCTTGGCAGAGAAGGGGCAGAGGGCTTACGGCATGGGGTCGGGGAGTCGCCTCACAAACCCGCTTGGGATGGAAGGGCACCCAGCATGATGGGACAACAGTTCCAGCGGGTGGACATGAGGCAGGTGAACAACTGCACAGCAACAGCCCCAAGGGTGGGACCATTCAGGCTTGCAACCACCTGCCTGGGCCACACCCTCCACCATCCCCAACACAGCTGATGGCTCAGGGCCCCCAGCAGGACCTCACCTCCTCAAACTCAGCTGTGAGCTTCTGCCGCTGCGTCTGCTCATCCTCCAGGATGGCTTCTGTCCGCTCCAGCTGCATCTTCAGCTGTGTGGGAACACCCAAACATCCTTTGGGAACCTGATGAAGGACCCTCTTGGGAGCCCAGGGCTCCTGGGAAGGTTGAGACCTGGAGGCTCCACCTTCTAGCTGCTTCTAGTGTTGCTGCCTCTCCCTGCCTCTGCCCAGCTGGAGTGGCCTCTGCCCACCAGCCAGCCTACCAAGTCAATTCCAAAGCTCCCCCTTACAGGAACATGGTGCCTCAGCCTCTGGGTACAAAAGCTGATGTGGCTGAAGGGAGATGCCGGTGGGACCTCTGCTGACCTTTAATGAGGCCCACAGACAAGGATGCCTCCGAGCCGCTGGCCAAGCCCCGCCCCACAGCAGTCGCCCCATCCAGCAACCAGCCCACTGCCACTTTGGTGAGGGGCCCTGCCTCCTGGTGAGAGCTCTTGGCGGCACCTACTTGGGTCAAAAGTTGGAGAGCAAGCACCCTACTAGTGATGCCTCAGCAAGGGCCACAGTGCGAGATCAGACCCTAATCACAGGCCTGGCTTCCCCTCCTCCCTCTTCCATCCCCCTCTGCACATGTTGTTAGCTTCTAACACCCCGCCTGGCACCTTCCCTGCCCTTCATCTGCTCTGTGGCTTCCTCAGAGCCTGGATAACCCACTCCCGGTATCGGGGCAGAGGGCTGGGGAGGGCAGGCAATGGAGGCTGCAAGTAGCAAGTGTTTAGCCAGAACAGAGGCCTACTGTCCCTGCACTCCAACTGGGGTGGAGGAGCCCGGGGGTGGTTAGTGACAGACATCTGAGGACCAGCTCACCGCCCTAACCTCGACAGGGTCCTGCTCTGCTGGGGGGGCCTCTGGAGACCCAGCTACGTCACCATCCTCTACGTGGCTCTTCATCTCACTCAACTGCTGCCTGACCTGAAACGGGAGGGGTGGGTTTGTGCAAATGCCCAGCACACATACAGACCCCCTTGGGAGGGCCGCAGATGCTCTCAACAGCCAAAGACCCTCAGAGCACTTGGTTTGGTTACGGTGACCTGTAACCAATGAGAGGCCTGACCTGGCCTGACCCATGTGTTCTCCAAGACCAGCCGGCACAAAACCCTCCCCAGGAGCAAGGTGACCCCTGGTGGACGCAAGGCACACACAGTGGAGGAACTCAAAAGGGAGAGGCGCTGAGAGGCTCAGCATGCGTCACACTGCCTAGGTCCTGGATTCCTTCTGGACACAGACCTGTTCTGAGCCCTTTATGGGTCTAGAAAAGATTACAAGAGGACACTCTTGTCTAATAAGGTTCCCCTACCCCTGAGCTCCACTGCTGGGGGCAAATGACACGGTGGTGGTCTGCAAGCCCTCAGACCATTGAGCTCAGATCTGAAGAGGCAACAGCATCATCACCCATGAAGCTCAGATAAAGGTTCCAGTTAAGGGGTCTAGATGGGCCCTTGGCCAAGTTTTCCAGGAGACATGGGTGGTCTCAGACACCCCAAGTGTGGGCCCTGCTCCCTGGCTTCCTTCCCTTCCTCCCAACAACCCCTAAAGGCAGAAGCCAAACTGCCTGGGCTAATGAGCACTCGGGCGTTTGCTCCACACGTGCCCCCAGCCTGGGCAGTGCCCCAGGAGCCTATCACCCAGATCTTGCTTTAGGAAGTGGTCCTTGGGCTCAGGCGGTGACTCAGTCTGGATGATACCCACTCTCTGGTGCAACAGTCCCAGGTAAGGCCCCCAGGGAGTCGGGAGCATGTGCACCATGCAGAGGCTGCTAGCTCAGCAGATGCCACTGTAGGAATGGCAGCCCATGCGTGAGACCGGTCCCCTCACAGAAACCCAGACACATCCATTTGTGTTCAAAATCTCCCAATTTCTGTCAGCTGGTTCAGAATTTTTAAAACGACCATGTAGATAAAACCACATGCCTGTGACCTTACAGGCTGCTATTTGCAGCCCCAGCCCTGGAGTTGGTATTGGGACCAGTGGGCTCACCTCTGTAAGGCTGGGCTGACTGACAGGGAGTGGGGGCTGTGATCAGACACCAACACTGAAAACTGGGAGGGCCCAGAGGCCAAGTGCACACAGGGAGCTCTGAAAGTCTGCTTCTACTGCCAGGCGCAGAGCAGGCCTCCCCGCCGTGGGCTGGACAGAACTAGCCTCGGCCTCTGCTGCAGTGAGAAAAGGCCTGAAGTCCCACAGAGGGCAAGGCCTGTGCTGACAGCCCCGGGGGCAGACGAGCCAAGCCCAGAAGCTCCAGGTAGCACTGGACTCGGGCAGACTTCCCTGAACACCCAGCCCTGCCCCAGGAAACATGGGGAGTGGGGCCTGAGCACACTGGTCCCAGCAGCAACAGGCCCAGCTTAGAGGTTTGAGCTAATGTGCAAGGAGCCCCTTTAAGCACAGCCCAATCAAAGCCTGGCCCAAACACCAAATTGGTGCACATGGCCCCATCACCTTTGACAGGATGTAAAAGCGGGACTGGAAGTTAATCTCACACATACACACACACACACACCCTCCACGTCTCATGCCGCTGCCCCACCCCATGTTCACTCACCAGGGCAAGCTCATTGCTCTGTTTCTGGGCTTCACTCTTGGCTGCATCCAGCTGAGATTGAGATTCTAATAAAAGTTGCCTCAACTTGAGAAGTAAACAGACCCAGATGATGCGGGCAAAGGATAGAGAAGAGAAAATCATCGCCTGTAAGTTAACACCTAAGCACAACCTACTACATCCCTGTAACCCAGACCCTTAAGAGCATGCAGGGCACAGTGAGTACACAGACTCCCAGGCCTCCGGCAGCTCCTGTTTCCTTTCTGAAGACTTAGGAAAAGCCGGCATTCACAGTCTATCTCGTCTGGAGCTTTTGCAAATGTTTATGGACTGTCTCTCAAAATAAGGCCAAAATTTTGAGATCAAACCAGAATTGGGGTGCCAGTTTTGTGCTTTCTGCTTCAGAAGTCAGAAAACAGTATCAGATTTAAATCCATTTTCCCCAGAATGGTGTCACCAAGCCAGGTGGAGAATTCTCTCGCTGCTCAACCATCCCAGCTTCACCCCTGCCCTGTCGGTTGGCCCAAGGCCTAGAGCAGCGGTTCTCAACCTGTGGGTCGCCACCCCTTTGGCGGTCGAACGACCCTTTCACAGGGGTCGCCTAAGACCATCCTGCTTATCAGATATTTACATTGCGATTCATAACAGTAGCAACATTACAGTTATGAAGTAGCAACGAAAATAATTTTATGGTTGGGTCACAACATGAGGAACTGGATTTAAAGGGCCAGAAGGTTGAGAACCACTGGCCTAGAGCAAAGCCAGAGAACTGGGACTTTGAGCTCCTGTGAATGAGAGCTGCTGAGAAGAAGCCTCTGGGCAGGCCGGGACCCTGGGGAGACTCACCCCCGCCACCTCCTGCGCGTAGCTCTGGCACTCGGCGCTAGCGGCTGCCATGTGCTTCTCCAGCTCTGCCTCCAGATGCGAGGTGTGCTCCCTCACCTGGACACACAGATGCACATGTCAGAGGTCGAGAGCCAGCCAGCAGGGAACAGCGTGATGGGCGACAGATGGCTGGCCCTGAGATAAGGGCTAAGAGAGACCTCCACAGCCTGACGACTATGGAGACAATCAAAGCCGGGCAGAAACAAGACCATGGCAACAGAACCCCTTCCTAAAAATTGTTCCCAAGCTCCAAGTGCTCCTGGGTCTGTGTTCTCAGCCCTCAGCAGTTGGGGAGAGGAGTGTTCACAGTGACTTGCTGGGTGGATACCAGGAGTACCCTCTTCATAGCCAGGGCTGACGGTATGTCTCCCGAAGGCAGTGGGCCCACCTCCCATGCCTCAGAAGGCCACTGCAGAAGCCACTGCTCACCAGAGCTGGGCATTCTGCAAATGGCCCATGTGGTCTCAAATGGCTCAGGCTGTAAAAGACCCTCATTAAGGAAAACCAGGGCTGATAAGATCCCCTGGCCACTCAAGACACATGGTCCACAGGGGAAATAACTAAGGTAGCCTCGTAATGACGTTTCTCAGTAATAAGGAAAGTAGTCCTCTAACCCTCCATACGCACCTGATCTGAACTTTCAAGTTCTCCTTTTAGCTTCTCTACAATCTCTTCAAGATGTTTCACTGTGACCTGTGACTATAAGGCAAGAGGAAGGCATGTGTCAAACTTGAGCCCCATCTCTCAGGAAGCCCAGTGGTGCCCGCCCACTCTGAGCATGACCCCACAGCCTCTTCCTGGAGGTGAGCAGGGGGAAAGGTGGTCTCCTTGAGGTTGAGGACGTATCCGTCATTCTGCAATTGCCTATAAATATGGCATCACCAAAACCCAGCAAACGTGACTCCCGTCTCCCAAATGATGCCATCGGCTTTCCCCCTGGGTTTGACCCAGCTGTCTTTCTTAAGGAAGTTACGTTTGGATTCCTAGGAAGGTGGACCCCTGGAGCGATGCTCTCGTCACTGGGCCCTGGCGAGGGTCAGAGGGCCTTGTACCTTTTGGAGCTCCTCCTCTGCGGTGCTGACTCTGGCCTTCCACACCTGCTCCTCCTCCTCCACACTCTTCTGCAGGTGTCTGAGCATACCCTCCTGGGGGGACAGGCAGTGAGGCAGGGCCCTCTCTGTGGAGGCCCACCCCACGTAAACACACCACTGAGTCTTCCTGTCCCTCAGTCCCTCTGTGATGACTGCCTGACTGCCGGCGTCGCCTTGCTCTGATTTGGTCAGTCAGCGTCACACGGGGAACAAGATGGGCCACAGCCCGGGAGTGGGGCCCTCTGGCAGGTGTGTGAACAAAGTCTGTGGACCACACATGGGAATGAGGCCTGTGACCCAAATGAGGCCACAGGCATCCTCATCTCGGCTGAGTCTGACAACCGTGCACCCTTAGTGGCCCAGCATGAAGAACACAGGATGGGCCCAGCACTTTTCCTGGAGCTAGGGGCCACAGCTTCAAGCCAGCTGTCAGCCGAATGGTCCCACCTTCCTTTCCCTTCCCAGACTGTTCCTTGTTTTGACCAAGTCTCTCTGTCCCCTGAGAGCAGCCCCAAACCTTCATCCCCGCCCTCTCCACAGCTTGGAAATCATGAAGACCTGGGCGTCTTCCTCATCCCTTTTACCACTCAGCCAGCGAAATAGGGCCCGACCGGGAGTGACTTGCCCCAAGTCCCACAGAGCCTGCATCTTGTCCATAACACCCTGCCTCCTGCTCTGCAGGCCCAGAAAGCTCTTTCCTGGAAGCCCCTTGGCGGGACACCCAGCCAAAAGCCTAGCCAGAGGCCCAGCCCTCGTGCCTTACTGTCTCTGCCAGGATGGTGCGGTACTGGTCACACTCGGCCTGCAGGCTGCTCTGGGTCTCCTCAGCCTCCCGCAGCTTGGAAGCCAGGTCCTAAGGGCAGAGGGCAGTACAGGGGTCTGCTTAGCCAAGCACAGAGGTTTCTCCCAAGGCCTGATGAAACCAAAACTCCCTTCCTGCGGACAGGAAAGCAAGGGGCAGCCCCACGAGGGCCTGTTTATGCCATGCTTACCGAGGGCAGCTCTGTGTTCACTGGCGGCTGCTGCAGCAGTTCTGGGCCTTTCTCTTTGAGTTCTTGGAGCCACTCAGTGTAATTCTACAACGAAAATGTGCAAAGGGAGCTTAGTGACTTTTAAAAATATATATATATTTTATTGATTTTTTTACAGAGAGGAAGGGAGAGGGATGTGCCCGCAACCAACGTACATGCCCTTGGCCGGAATCGAACCCGGGACCCTTGAGTCCGCAGGCCGACGCTCTATCCACTGAGCCAAACCGGTTAGGGCTCAGTAACATTCTTGATGAGCAGTGGGGTCTGAGGGAACAGCCCCCTCCTTTTACCTGGTGGGCTGAGTTGGAAAGTGCTGGGAGCAGAGCCAGCAGCGCCTCCTTGGTCTGTGCCTCAGTCAGCGTGAGCTGCTTTTCCGATTCCTCCTGCAGGGGGGAAGGCGATTCTCAGACATGAAGGTTTAGAGTAAATCCCGGGAGGGTGTCCCCAGAAATGCTGGGGTTTCCACCCCAGAAAGGGGAGGGAGGAGGGTCAAAGGAGGAGGTGGGCAACTTTTGGGGTTGATGGAGGGGTGGTGTTTAACCTTAGTGGCCAGTCCTCTATTTTAAACAGATTCCGCTCTAATGAAGGGAGACAGCAAGCTGGCCCATGTGGCAGATAGGGGTTAATCAACACCTCTCCACAGAGACTCAGGCTAAACCAGTTGTTGATTTCCCGGGGGTATGTACACACTATGGGGAGGGTGGGGTCCAAGCTGCTGTGAGAGATGACAAGGAGGCAAAGAGAAGATGTATCTCCCAGTAGCCACGAAAGTTAGGAGCTACTGCTGGCCAGGGGTGGCGGGACACCTGGCAACAGTGGAGGGAGAATCAGTATTCCCACTTTGCCTTATGCCGTGGGCCATGCCGCACTCAATCAGCGGCCCCAGTGGTCCTCCTTGAGTCTCCTCTTCAAAGCATGAAGGACCAACGTAGCTATAAAGCGAAGCCTAGGACAGCAGCGTCCCCTGGAGACAGATAGCATCCCCTCTCTGCACACCGTGGGGGTGGCCACAGGAGATTTCTGGCTAAAAGACAGTTTTTCTAATAACCACAGCAGCTGGACCTACTGCCACAGCCGCACTCTCCACACGCCTGGGCTCCAGGGGCAGCACGAGGCGCCGCACGGCTAAGAGCTGTACTGGTGTTCTGCAACGTGCACATGCAGGATGGCCCACGGACACCAGCTTGACCACAGCGCCCACATGGTCTGGAAGTCTTAGAAGCAGACCCTTCTTGTCTCACCAGTGACCCAGAGACAATGCCTGCCACAGACCCCCAACCTCATGACTACCATTCAGGCCCCCCGTCTTGGGAGTTGGAAGCCAGAGCCAGTGGACCCAGAGGCCAGCTCTTGTCTTTATCTGGCTGCATGACCACAAGCAAGTCAGGTGACATCTCTAGTCATAGATTCTGCATTTGCCACAAGTAGACCAGGCAGGCTCAGGTCACCCTGGGGAGTCTAGGTACAGCTGCCACAATGGGACCTGAGGCCAGCCCTCCCCCTCCGTCTCAGGGGCACATTCATGAAGTCACTGAAAGGTCCTGAAAACAGGGCAGACATGAGACACAATGCAGCACTGGCTCCCAGCTCAGGGCTTCAGAAGTGATGTGAGGGCCCCGGACACTGAGATGCCTGCATTCTCCCCAACCCGGGTTGCACAGAACCCAGGACCAACGTGGACTCAGGGCCTGAGTGCTGCCAAAGATGTCTCTCCCCCCTGTGACTTACTGTAGGGAGCAATCACAGAACCTACTGCACCATGATTTCAGAGGGCCTGAGAGAGCAGCAGGATCAGACAAAATACCAGGGTTTCGAAGACGGCCCAATGTTGAACTCACGGCCTTCATGGCCCATCTCTGCCCCCTGATGGCAAAGAGCCCAGGTGAGAAAGGCAATCAGAAGTACATTTACACCTGTTCTCTTAGGGACAGCTCAAGGAAGGGAGGGAAGGAGGACGATGCGGGAGCCGGGCACATGTGCTGCCCTCGAGGAGGACCCGGGTGCGGATCTGAGATGCACCAGGGCCGAGGCTGTGCTGCATGCAGTTGGTGAGTTTTGCGTTTGGCTAAACTACACAGGTGCTGCTGACAGTCTTCACTAGCAGGCACGTCGAAGGCTGGGACTGACCTTGGCCTGGGTCAGGGAGCGCAGCTTCTCTTCGAAGGCTCTCTCGGCTGAGGCCAGGGCCTCCATCGCCTTCCAGTTCTTCTCCCGGAGGTCCTGGGGGAAGACGTGGAACAGTCAGCAGCCAGGCGGGGCAGCAGCTGCACCCTCCCGCCCCCCAGGAGCTGCCCCCGAGGATCTCAGTGGAGCAGAGCCTCCCGACCCTGTTCTGCACCCCACAGGAGGCCTGCAAAGGGACAAAGTGCCCTCTTCTTGGGCCACACCCACTGGGCTTCTCTGGGGCAGATAACACAAGGCCCAGGTGCTGCAGCCCACTATGGGGTGGCTGTGGCATAGCATGAGGAGGGTGAGCATCTTTTCAGGGAGATTCTATTCTGGAGGAGGGAGGGCCAGCCTGGCTCCTAAGAAAAAAGAGGTTCCTGTCACCCAACAGTAAGCACTGGCCCCTTGGCTGGCTCTGGCCAAGCCAGGCACATGAAGGTACAAGGGGAACCTCCTCTGGGGACAGCAGACAGGGCTACCCGAAACGGGCTCTGTGAGGGGTGGTGGGTGGGCAGCTGGGTGAGGACACAGCCAAGGATCCTCTGCTCACTGCCTGCCCTCCTTCCCCCCGCGCCCAACCCTCCCCACACACAGTAGAGGAACTGCCACATCCCCTTTTCCTGACACTAGCCTCAAGATGACTGACCATGTGACCCTGGGAAAGTGGCCAATCAGCACATCTCTGTCCTCACGGGGGTTCCATACCCGGACACATGACCCAAGCTGATCTAATGGGAGTCTACCCTGGGACTCTGGATGGACCCCAAAGGCAGGCTTTCAGCAGTGAGTAGCACAATGGGATGTAAAGAGGCAGCTAGCCCCACCCCTCCTCTGCATACACATGCCCAATACTCACATTGTTCTTCACTTTCTGCTGCTCAACCGCCTCCTTGAGGTTGGTGGCCTCCTTTTCCAGACATGATACCTGGGACTCCAATTCCTTGAGGCTGAAAGGAATTAGTGGGGTCACTGTGGGCTCTGAAGGCACACAACGCCCATAGTCTTGTTTCGGGAGGGACCCTTCCTCTTCTGCCTGGGTGCCCACCCTAGCCAGGAGCACCTCTCACTCCTGACCACCTGCCAGGGCACAAACTTTTAGGAAAGACCAAACTGCCACCCTCTCCCCTCACTCATCCTGAGTGCCCAGGGATCAGGGTGCAGGCCTCAGAGGCCACCAGAGTTCCACTTGGCGACTATGGCCACAGAGACTGCAGGGGTCAGAGCAGCCACAGGGGCCAGAGCAGGGACGGGCCCCGACAGTAGGGCTTTCAGGGAAGCTTTTTCTTCCAATGAACCAAGCCCACTGCCTGGTTACATGGCTCTTGGTCAACCTGGTCCTGCCCTGCCCCCACTGAACTTGTCAGCTGGCCCTTCTCAGAGGACACCTGAGCTAGAAACTCATGTGGTGCCTGCACACCCAGAGACTCAGCACCACTATTCTCGGCAGCTTACTGTGTAAAGCGGGACCATCCTTTGTCCAAAACCTAACTCTGCTGGGACCCAAGGACTCCTCCTGCAGTCTGTGCCCCTGGTACGACCCCCAGACACCACAGGGTTGGCAAGATGCAGGCCTCAACTTTTCACCCTTCTTCCAGATGCAATGGCCCAGTGGGCTTTGTACAATCTCATCATCTAGAAAGTGAAATGCTGACACTATAACTGTACAAGCTGTTCCGAGGAACGGGCTTCAAATGGACACTTGGATATGTCACCTTGTGCATTAAGATTTAGGACTGGGCCCTGGCTGGTGTTTCTCAGTGGTTGGAGCACTGGCCCACACCATGCACTGAAGGGTCACCAGGTTCGATTACTGGTCAAGGGCAATCCCTGGCCTCAGTCGGGGACGTGCAGGAGGCTACCAATCGAGTGTCTCTAACACATCAATGTTTCTCTCTCTCTCTTTCTCTCTCTCTCCTCCCTCCTTCCCTTTGACTCTCTCTGAAAAACAATGAAAAAAAAAAATACCCTCAGGTGAGGATTAAAAAAAAAAAAAAGATTTAGTACCAAGAAGGCCCCATGGACAGAAGCCCCACCAAGGACCTCCTACCAGAGGAGGCTGCCATGGCCACCAGGGGGGGACATACAGATTTGTACTTCTTATTGTGGGCGACAACCAAAAACATTTTGATAACCGCCCTAGGAATTCGCTGCGTGGCCGGAATCTGACTTTAAAATACAACAGCAAAAGCCTAAACAAATACAACCTCTCTATTCCAACAAATACCATGAGAAACAAAGATCCTCCAACCTTTCTGGAAAAGGAAGTTGGAGAGGGTTTGGTTCTGGGTTCTGCAAGGCATTTTGGGCCTTCTGAGCAATTGGCTTCCTTCCCCAGCCCCCAAACCCTGAAGCCTGAGGCCAGGGAACATGGGCCATGGGCTAGGAGGTACAAGGAGATGACTCACTGGTAGCAGCAGCCAGAGCAAGGGATATCCTCCATGATTCACCCCCACATGGCTGTTCTGTGGATCCCTGGGCACAGCAGCCAGGGCCCACCTCCTGAGCCTCTGGGCATCTGCTGAGGGACACATACCCCAGATATGACAGTCCCAAGGACTCTGGCCCTCTGGCCTGAGTCGCCTCACCCAGATGTGGGCTCTGGCCTTAATAACAGCAAACAACGCCTGAGCACCGCCTGGTGCTGGGCCAACACAAGGGAAAACAAGGTCTGCCAGCAGTGAAATGACTCTTCAACTTGGTAGCTCTGAACTGTACTGACGTCCCAAATCTGCGCAAAAAGCCTGGGCCGCCTCCCAGATCATTCAGGGTGTGCAACCATCTTTCTATTTGATTTATGACTTAAGTCTCTAAAGTCTGCCGACCAGCTAGGCCCTCCCAATCGAGAGCTGGATAGATGGCAGGAGGTGGCCCTGTTGAGGCACCTGGCACTCTCTACACAGATCAGTTTTGCTTTTAGAGAGAAGGCAAGGAGCTACTTGCAAGGCTGCCTTCTTTCCTGACCAGGCCTATCCTGTCACTGGAGGGATGGAGAAAGGCAGGGGCCTCTGAAAGGGGCTCCTTCCAGGGAAGCTGTGTGCCCCACTGAAGGCCCTGGCTCCCAGGGTCCTGGGCCACCCTGTGCTGAGGCTGCAGCCCTCCACCTCCACCTCCACTTACCGTGCCTGCTGCTGGTCAGCCTCCACTTGGCTGGCCTGGAATGAGAGACAGAGAGCTCCTTAGTCACTGTGAGTCTCACTTCACTTGGCAACTGGTGTGTGTGTGTGGGGGGGGGGGGGGGGGGGGGTGTGAGTAGGGGGGGGGGGGGGCGGGATTTGCTCTCATAACTCTACACAGTGGTGGTGGTGGTGGCGTCCAGGTCAGAACTCGATGGCATTCTCCCTCCCCTCCTGTCAGCCCCAGGAAGGAAGTGCCAGCTGACCTGGGCATCCTGGGCCTGGCCTGCCTCCAGCAGGGCTTCGATGGACCGGATTCTCTCTGTGAGCTGTGAGTTTTCTGCCCTGGACTCCTTGAGCTGCCCGTGTAGACCACTCAGCTCCTCGCACTTGCTCTTCACCTCCGCCTCAGAGGACTGTAATTTGCTGTGCAGCTCTGGGCCAGAAGGGGAGCAAGGGCAGGTCAGGGGCAGCAAATGCCGGGCTGGACACCATGCCTGCCCTTCAGCACACTGGCACCGAGGACTCCTTCCCTTGCCTCCTCCCTGTGCCTGGAGTTTAAGGCTTACTTCTGACCCCTGGGGCATCTCATTAGCTATTGGACAAAGTCACACCTCGGCTTTGTTCTCGAGGACTTGTTAGGGTAGAATAAAAGGCCCTCAGAGCACTCATGGAAAAATGCTGAAAATCTAGAATGGATTTCAGTTGCAGTTTCTAAAAATTGGTTCTCTATGAGACTGGCTCATTTGCTGAGACTAAGGGCAGGGGTCTTCTGGGGGTGTCCTTCCTTGATGACGTCAGATAAGTCCCATGGTTCTAAATGTCATCCATGTGTCTATGACTCTGCAAAGTCCCAAAGCTCTGGCCTCATCCCCACACCAGGCTCGGCGCCTGACACTTCCAAATGAAGCTCTGCTTAGGAACTCAAGTCCAGCACCAACCTCCCCATCTGGCTGCTCCGCTTTCCTGGGCTCCTGCCTCTCTCTCATCTTCCAGGCCTCTGGATTCTACATCCACTGTCTGCCGAGAACATCCTTCCCTCACAAGCACCTCTGTGACTGGGCCCAGCACTATTTCCTTTTGGCCTGAATGACTGCAAGAGCCTCATTCCTGGTCCCCTGGACCACTCTTGCCCCTCCAGTCCATTCCAGAAGTGCAAATGGAACCATGCCATCCCCCAAACTCTCTGAACCCTTCCATCACTGAACACAGCACCCAAACTCTTCACAGGGAGGGTCACCCATCTGGCCCCACATTGCCCACTTGCTTGCTTTCTTCACTCACTGACTTTCTATTTCTTGTACAGGCTAAGTTCAAGTTCCCATTTGCAGGGGTCCTTTGCTTACCATACTGCCCCTTCCTTCCATCATCCATATCTCAGCTTAAACACCTGCCCCCGCCCCAACTGCCCAATCTAAAGCCACACCTGGCGATGAGAGGAGGGGTCAGCAAACCGAGCCTAGGGGCCACCCATTTTTGTAAATAAAGTTTTATTGAAACCTAGCCAGACCTGTCTGTTTATATAATGTCTGGAGCTGCTCTACACTATGGCAGCAAAGCTGAGCAGTTGTGACAGATACCATCTGGCCTATAGAACCAAAAATATTTACTATCTGGCTCTTCACAGAAACAGCTGCAACTCTGCTCTATGCTGTCTATTTGAAATCTATAGAGCACAGACTGTCTGACCTGTTGACATGTGTCTATCTACCTATGTCTCTCCTGCTGGAACATTGCGCAGATGCCCACGGCTTCACCCCTGGCCATGCCCTGGGCACCCACAGCAGTGTTCAGCCCATGGCAGTCTCTCAGGAAATATTGAGCAAGTGACCATGGAGCTGTCGCGAACACTGTCTGTCTTCTTTCTCTAGGGGCCCTGGGTGCCCCCGACTCTGCCATCCCCTCCTGATTGTGAAGCAGACCTGTGAGCACAGGGGAACCATAGACCCACCTTCCAAACCTGGCCTCTTGAGCTAACTGAGCCAGGAGAGCCAGAAAGGTCCAGAAGAAGTCAGCTGAGAAAGCCAGCAATGCCCTCAGGAGCACCTCGGCTCCCCCACAGCAAACAGGAGACGGCAGCACCTTCAGCCATCACCCAGCCCTCAAAGGCTGCCCCCCCGCCCCCACCGTCCTCCCCACACCCTGCCTTTATAAGCCCCACCGCTCACCCAGCCCTCACAAACCACCCCAATCCGGCTCTCCCACGGGGGTGAGCCTCACCCCTGCACCTCATCTGTCCCCTGACTGGGCACAATCCCTGACTCACAGACTAACAGGACTAGCTCACTTTATGGTTCAGGGTGTGCAACCATAAAGACCTTAACCACCCCGCCTGGGCCTCCAAACCAAGCCTCGCCCTCACCGGCCAGCTGCTGCTGCTGCTGCTGGGCCTTCTCAGCATCTGCCCGGAGACTGGCGTGGCTGGTCTGCGAGCGGCAGAGCTCCCGGCTGACCTCGTCCAGGCGCTTCTGCAGGGCCTCCTCACTCTCCTTGTGAGACGCCTGGGGAGTGGGCAGAGGGAAAAGGGCCATGAGCATACAAAAGGGAGGCCAGACCCTCAACTAGCTCTGCGGTCACACAGAACAACCTCCCATCCACCCCGATGACCTTTATAAAACCCGCCTGAATTTCTCACGTCAGTTCATCCATGGGTAAAGCCAGGAGCCCATGCCCACCTAGCCCTTGAAGAGCTGGCTGAGGGTGAAGGAACCTCAGGTGAAAGATAGTCACAAAAAGGAAAAACCCCATTCTCATTTCAGCATGGCACAGAGATGCTTCCTACAACAGAAACCCCCAGTCTAACATGGAGATTTCCTGAGTGGGCCTTTGTACAGATCACATTTACTGAGCTCTTTTTCTGTGCAAGGCACTGTTCATGTGCCACATGGTTAATCCTCAGCCACCAAAAACAGGTACTACTGTCATGCCTATGTTACAGATGGGGAATCCAAGGCTCTGAAAGCCCACAGCAGGCACCAAGGGCCTCAATGTCAACACCATGCCCTGGTCTCCCTCACCACCAGTGGCCAGCCACTCCCAGAATTTTTGGTATCAAGAAGGGACAGAATGGACCCCTTGGTGTGGCCCGAGGCTGAAAACAGTGCCTGAGGCCTGAAAGGGCAGGAGCTGCTCGGAGTCTGGGGTTTACTGACAAGAGCCAGGCCCAGGCCTTGGCCCCAGGATCCTTAGAAATGGCACGTGGAATGGCAACACCCTGGTCACTAGGGCAGTGGTTATAGCACCAGACCATCTGGGAGCCTTTAAAACAGTCACAGCCATTCCTGCCCAGGTGGCTCTGATTTCACTCATCTGGGTGGGTCTGCTTTACATGAAAATCAGTAACCACCAATTACCTACCTTGCTTTCACCTGAACAACCCAAACCATGTTGATTTGTCCATATGCCTTTTTAGTCTTTTGTACACAAACAATTTTGTGTGTCATTCTAGTCCCTTCCACAGACAGCCCCAATGCCCCTTGTGCTACCGCCTAGCTTTAATGACTGGGCAGAAAGTGGACCCAATGCCCTTCGGGATGGCAGGATTTCCTTGTTACCCAGAAAAGTTCAATGAAAAGCAGGCACGATGTCAAGGCTCCCCACACCCTGTCATCCTGCCCCGAAACAGGCCAGCTGGGGGGCCACACTAGATGTTGCCCAGGACACTTTGGGAACAGGGGGACTGACAATCTTCCTTCCTCTGGCGAAAGGGCATCCTCCGGGGAAATCAGAGCTCCCAGGCCACATCTAGAGGCTGAGAAGGAAGAACCCTCCCCCAGCCTTGAAGCCAGAGCTGCTGACGTTCGTCTGGATGGCTATGGCCAGAGCTGCGGTACCAGAAGTGGCAAAAAGTGTGGGAGAACAAACAGCTCTGAGGCTCGACGTGGAGGTTGAAATCTTGCCTCTGTGTGAACTTGGGGTAGTTGCTTACCTTCTCCATGCCTTGAATTTCCTATGGGTAAATTCCAGATAGTAATAGAACCTACCTCACAGGGTTACAATAAGCATTAGCTAAGTTAATGCTTATAAAGTGCTTAGAGCAATAGGTAGCCCATAGAACGAATCCATTTGAAGCTAGCAAGCTATCACTATTACTCATGAGGCCAGGGTTGAGGGTTCCAGTTCCCGTCCTGCCTGAGTCTCCAGCTGTCAGTCATGGCTGGAAGGACTCTGTGGCTGGGCAGCCCTGGCCCGTTCCTGCTACTCAGACAGGCTTGGTGGGTGGGGTGAACAATGCACTGAAGTGGCTGCCACTGTGACTCACCTGTAGCTGCAAGACCTGCTTCTCGAAGGCAGTTGCTTTGGCCTCCAGAGCCTTCCGCTGCTGCTCCTCTTGCCGTGCTGTCTCTGACTTCTCCTCCAGCTCCTTGCTCACCTTGCTGAGCTCCTGCCGGAGCTTGGCCAGCTCCGCATTCTGCCTGCAAGACAGTCACCAGCCCCCAACTGACAGACAGAAGAGGGCTCGAGTCAGCTCTTGCCAGCCCTGAGAGCTGCCCCTGGCTGACTGGGACCGTGAGATGAGCCCTCCATCTGGGCCACCTGCTCTTTCCTAAGTAGCTGCCTGAATCTTGGAGCTATTACTAAGCCCCTCTTGCATTATCAGCCAGGTGGGGTTTTACCAGCATGGTGTGTGGACCAGAGAGAGCGAAGAGCAAAATGTGCACTAAAAGATCCCACAGGCGCCCCTCCCAGATACCTAGGAATTCAGATAGAAAAAGGTAAGACACAATTTTCCTCATTGCCAACTAGCGTCCAAACAAGCCCTGGGATGCAGGCTGCCTTGCTGGACCCCTGCAGGGTTTGGGGCAGCAGCCCACTGGAGTCCTGTTTCACTGGAGGTCACCCGAAGCGGGAGGCTGAGGCCCTTCACAGAACAGAGCTCTCAATACTGCATAAAAGGTGGGTCTCAGGACCAGGGAGAAGTTCAGGAGGGAGGGAAGGAGACGTGGTTAACAGGAAAAAAAGGGGCAGGTCAACGCCTGCCTTTCCTAGTGTGAAGAGGTCATCAGCATGCAGTCCTCCTTCACTAGACAGCTTTTCAAGACAGGACCGACGGTTCAGCCAAGGGACAGACCAGACAAGACTGTCCACAAGCCTGGGAGGCAGGAAACCTGGCCAAGACCAGCTCTGTCTGCTGCTGGGGGTGAGAAGGTCCCACCTCTGGACTTGGGTTTCCCCATCTGAACTAGGGAGGCCATCCAAAACCCTCTGCGGGCCGTCAGCTCAGGTTTTTACAGCACCAAGATCCAAGACTGGAGAGCTCACGGGAACTGCTAGACTCCAGGACCCTTGATGGAGGTGGGCGGCTGGGTGGGCAGCCCCTTGGGACTGATATGCAGCTAGGGCGGGGCCTGGGAACACCCATCCGTATGGGCAGACCTCCCACGAAGTGACAGTCAGCAGCCGCCTCCTCAGGACCACGGGTCTCCATGCTTCGGAGCTTCCCCAGGGCAGAGGCCACAGCAAACCCTGCATGGGGAAGCCAGAATGCTCCTCCGCCCCACGTTCACCTTCTGCTGTGGCTGCAGAGAAGAACCCAGGGGCCAGGGTGGAGATGAGATGTGAACACACACACACCCAAAGGGGACCTCCAGAGAGAAGAAACCGGCCTGGGGAGGGTGGCCTTTGGCTCTCACTCCGTGCCAGGAGGCCCACCAGCAAAACAGGCGCGCGGGCACTGATATGCCTCCCTGGTCTAGATCCTGGGCCAACACTGTCCCCTGGACTTCCAGTTAACACCCACTGAGGGTGCCCGTGCTCTGCCTAAGTTAGTTCTCCTCTTGGCAAAAGGAAATGCTCTGGGGGCAACGCAGATCCCCAGAAAGTCCCTTCAGGATGCTTCAGGCCAAGAGGAGGCAAAGAAATGTGAATCGAAAGAAAATGCAGGGGCCTTCCTCCAAGAACATGGCTGAGGTTCCGTACTGCCCACTGGGGTCGTCCACTTGCTGTGGGCTTGCCAGAACTTCAGCTCCCGAGAGGCAACACGGAGATCGAGAACTCTGCTAAACAGGCCGGGCCAGTGTGCTGTGAAGCATTACTTGTCACCAATGCATCAAAAGCAAATGTCCCTCCAGCACAGACCTCGTTCCCAGTGGAGAATCAAGGCGTTCAGGCCCACAGCGGATCCCTACAACACATCGAACTCTGAACTTGGACAAGCCACTCAGCCTTGATACTCTAGGTCACAATCAGGAGTTTTTAAAAGCCTCAAATCAGGATGTTGTGAAGATAAGACATGGAAACAGTATCTACTCGTCCAGGAAAGCAGATGCTGGCACCAGCCAGGACCTGAGGGGCTCTTGATCACAGGGGCATGGGCAAGGGTGTGCTGGAGCTCACTCCTCCCTGCAGCCTGACCACAGGAGAGGATGCCAGCCATGCGCTGGAAGGCTCAGCTGCTCCGAACCAGGTAAGAGATGGAGGAGGAGGATGGAGCCTCAAATGGGGAGGTGCAGAAGTGCCCAGCAGCCCCAGATCCAGTAAGAAACTAGAGTGCACTTGCTGCAGCCTTGCAGGAGGCTCAGGGACCCTTCCCAGCTCCAGAGGCCCCCAGGGCTGTGCCGTTGCCAAATCCGACTGGGAGCACTGAGCTTACTTGCTTTCCACCTGGCTCGTCGCTTGGTTCAAGGCGTCCCTCAGGATGGAGTTCTCCTGCTGCAGGCGGGCCAGCTGTGTGTTAGGGCCATTCTCCAGCTGTTCCTGAAGTGTCCGGACCTAAAACCATTGATGGGAATCAGTGCTACGTGGCCTTACAGGGAGCTGACTTCTGGAGCCAGGTTAGTGAGATAACAGCTGCAGACAAAACCCCCAAGGGCTCACTTCCCCACATGAGGTGGACAGGACCCCTAAGAACAAGAGTCTGGAAACTGAACAGCTCTAGCATCAGGAGCTCAGGGCCAAGAGTGACCCCCCAACCACACACCTCCTCTCCCCTCTGAGGCTTCCAGGCAGCAAAGTGCTCAGTCCAGAGTACCAGACATGCTCCACACACTCTCAGCCTGAGGTCTGAGACAAAGGACACAGCCATGGTCACAGCCTAAAACTACCCAGGAAGCCTGGGATCCTGCCTCTGGCCTACTGTGGCCCACCATGAGCAGAGCACAGGTTTGAGAAGATGAGGTCCAGGGCTCTGACTCCGCAGGCCAAGGTGGACACACCTCCCCTGGCCCCATTCCAGAGCCTTTTGCTTTAGGTGATTTTTCCAACCTCAAGTAGAAAAGGCAGAGCCAGCATTACTCTAGGATCACAGGGAGGCTGAGAACTTGACCCACAGGCACCCAGGAGACAGGACATAAGACTGGCTACTTGGGACCCAACTATTTTCAAAAAGAGCTCTTTAAAATGTATGTTACATTTTCCCAGTTAGTATCATTAAATATATAAGGTAGGCTGGCTGCCACTATCTGGCCAGATAAAAACAGTTGCTTCCTTCAAAAATAAACCAGATTCTATAGACCCGCCCCCACCCCCGAGGGCACCCTGAACTGCCCTTTGCGACCACTCCAGCCCTCCTTGGCCCCACACCACTGCTCACCTTGCCCTGTAGCTCTTGCACCTCCTTCATGTGATCCCGGTAGCTGGCCTGCATTCGGGCCTGCACAGCTGTCATCTCCTGATCCTTGGCCACCAGCTGCTTTTTCACCTTGGCCTCCCCAGCTGCTGCCTTTGCCTTTTCTGCTGCCAACTCCTGGAGAAAGCAGAGTGCCAGTGAAGCAGGGGCAGGAGCTTATCAGATAGGACTGAGATCATCAGAACCCAGAGCATCAGCTGGGGCTAGGGCTGGGAGGAGCTTCCGAGCAGAGCACAAGACCCCATCTCCTGAGTTCTGACAGATCCACGCCAGCCACAGCAGACAGCAAGCAGGAGACAAGAGGTTACCAGAAAACCCTGCTGGCTTGACCAACTAAGGGCTGGATGTCAGGCCTTGGCCACAATGGATATGGACACCAGCAAGAGCTAAGTAAACAGTATTCTCTTCCTAGGCTCTCCAGGGACACTCCAGCTCTGCTGGGATTACAACACTCCAGTTGGCGTGGTCCCTGATATCCAGGCCCCAGAACGCCTACCTCTACTTGAGTACCTTTGTCAGGACTGACAGGCTCCAAGTTTGATGGCTGGGGTGGGAACACTGCCCGTCCTATCATGGCTGGGGAATCAGCCCCACTCCTGGAGGGCCTAGTCTGCTGTGGGCAACCACTCAGTCCTCCTTGGGGAATGTCTGCTCTGGGCAGTGTCAGATGCCACAATGAACACAGGATGTTTGGGCCTGGGGGACCAGAGACTTAGGCAGGGGCAGAGCACAGGGTGGGAAGGGGAGGCTGAGGGAGAAGAGCTGGCTGGGATCTGTGTTATCCCAGAAGGAATGGCAATGGATATAAGCCTTGTGGAATCACAGTGCGAGGGAGGGTTGATGAAATGGGCCTCTGGAAGTGGGTGCTCTCCGTCCAGTGGGCCTTCAGCCAGAATAACAACTACTTAGTATGGCTCCAATTTGCCTGGGTGACTGGGATGTAAGTGTCTCATGAGATTCAAAGCCCCATCTCTTCCCATTCTGGGCAATGAAACAGAGAAATGGGAAATCCTCTCCTTTCTCCAGTCCAGGGCTGCCAGGGAGACCCATCCCAAAGGGCCAGAGTGCCCCTCCTGTCTGAGATGGGTGAGAACTGGAGGCAAGGCGAGGAGCACTGGGTTCCAGGGCTGCTCTGTGTGGTTGGGGTTCCCTAGGAACACCTGGGACCCACTGGCCCCACATTTCAAAGACAATCCTCCTCCTGGCTCCACCAGGGAGAGAACCCACAGGGACATGAGGTCCAGAATCAGGAACGATTCACTGATTATCCACAGAAATGGGAGGAGAGGCTGACACTGTGTGCCCGCCCGGGGACAGACAGGTGTCTCTTAGTAAGGTGAGGATCTTGATCCCCAGGTTAAAGTCGAGCTCACTGACACTTGGGAAGATGTTGTTCTAGGCTGGGGAGCAGCTGTAGTAGCAGAGGTGGTCTGGAACCTGGGACTGTGAGTCCACAAGGGTCCCAGAAAGGGGGAGAAATGAAAAGTTGCCCCACTCCTTTGGCTGGCCCTGCACCTCTAAAGCAGGGCAGGGCAACTCTGTGGGAATTCAAAGCTTCACCAAGCTTCCTCTAATATACATGACCCTGCCAGCTCCCCCAGCAAAACTCCACACACTAGCAACACCTTCTAGTACAGGATCCAGGCGTGGAAGAAACCAAAGCTCAGAGAGACCCTGGAGTGCCCATAGCCACACCAGCAGCAGGTGGTGCAGCCACATTGGATCATCCTCTGCCCGCCTCTGCTGTCCACAACTAATGGACACCCAGAGGCTGGCACTGAGCATCTGTCTAGGGCAGTGATGGTGAACCTATGACACTCGTGTCAGAGGTGACACGCAAACTCATTTTTTTGGTTAATTTTTCTTTCTTTGTTAAATGGCCTTTAAATATATAAAATAAATATCAAAAATATAAGTCTTTGTTTTACTATGGTTGCAAATATCAAACAATTTCTATATGTGACACGGCACCAGAGTTAAGTTAGGGTTTTTCAAAATGCTGACACGCCGAGCTCAAAAGGTTCGCCATCACTGGTCTAGGGACAGCCTTCCCCATGCTGGGCAGGACTCATGCAATTCCAGGCGTCTAGCTAGGATCCCAAGGCCAGCAGAATCTAATGGGATTTCCCTTCCTTTAGCCTCTGGGCTTTTTTAAAGGGCAGAGAAAGGCCAGCTTTTCCTCAGGGCATTTGTTTAGCCCTCCTTGGCTTTGTTTTCTCCTACGAGCTCAGAATCCCAGGATTCCTCTTGTCACATTCTAAATTCAGTTGCAAAGGTCAGATTCATTTTCCTGAAATGCATCCCCAGTGGTGCTGGGGACTGGAGGACTGGAGCCCAGTTTTCTTTGACTGGGCTGGGCTAGGAGGCTTGGCACCAGCACAAACACTCTGGCTCAGAAACGGCACTCTGCTCTCAGTCCGAGAGTGGCCCTGCTTGGTGTGAGCTTCCGAAGCCTGGTGAGGCATGGACAGCCAGAAGACCTCCCACTCCATCCCTGGGAGCACACCACCCTGAGGGTCTTCTTGACTGCATGACGCTAGGCCCGATCTCCCAGGCTGAGAGAACACAGCATGGGGTCTAGTCCAGAGCTCTGCCTCAGGACAGAGGCCCCATGACAGGGCACCTGGTGCCTCAGAAGACTACAGC
Organism: Myotis daubentonii; assembly: GCF_963259705.1. Taxonomy (NCBI): domain Eukaryota; kingdom Metazoa; phylum Chordata; class Mammalia; order Chiroptera; family Vespertilionidae; genus Myotis; species Myotis daubentonii. The sequence goes on along the minus strand of NC_081847.1, from coordinate 19,241,826 downwards.
TAGAAAGATGGTTTTCCAGAGGGCTGCACCAAAGCCATGCATGGTTCCTCAAACCCAGGCACAGGGCCAGAAGACCGTCAGAAGGCTAGGACAGAAGTCAAGGGTTCCTATGCCTGTTAAGTCCTGCAGCTGGTGCCTGAAATGGTCCCTGAGCCCAACTCTGCTGAGACTTCACCCATTTGTGAAGCATGGATCCATCACAGAAAACAATCCATAAGGAGAACGAAAACACATGGAGGGAACCAGATCCTTATGAGAGGAGAAATTCCACATTTCCCAAAATTTAGTTTCTCATATAACTTTCCTCAATGGTCCTGGGCTAGGAGACATGACAAGAATGAAATCAACACATCAGCTCTGCCCCAAACTCTCAACAGAGAAATGCAGGAACCTGATGTGCATGGATTCCAGAAGCACAGGGAGGAAAGATGACAATTCCAAACCATCAGAGGCTGTATCTTCTTAGCTGGCCTCAAGCCTCAGCAGCTGAGCCAAGCAAGCTGGTTAGAGTCACCAGGGACAGATACAGTGGCACATGACTGCAATGGCAACCTCTGTGCTGAGACAAGCAACTGGGGGCTCCGGAAGGATTCCCAAGGGAGAGCAAATTGAGTCTTCCAGGATAGGGAAAAAATGCCCAGCCAGTTCAGCAATGAAGAGCATTTGAGGCTAATGGCAGAGCATAAAGAGTGCCTCGCAGGACCAGGTTAGCACTTGAGAGCCTGAGAGGACCTCCTTGGGCTGCAGGGAGGAGGATGTAGTCAGAGGAGGGAGGGCTGGATGCACCTCAGACATCTCCTCGCCTTGGAGCCAAGGCCTGGGATTCCTGGAGGGTGAGATGAGTAATGAAACCAAGGGCTGCACCCCTACATATCTCACAGGTCCCTGCAGCTGCAGCCAGGGAGATCTACCAGGGGAGGGCTAGACATAGAATAGAACTGAGGAGAGTATCTGTAGATTAGCTGCCACTGTGGTTTTGGCAATCTCGTGAAGCAGCCACCACTGAGGGAGAGCAGTAAGTGTCCAGCACAAGGGGCAGTGTCTGAGGGGCCTCCTTCTGCCCGGTTCACTGACCCGCAGTGGCCGGAGACACCAGTAGTGGGGAAGAGATGCCACAGAGGCCAGCATCACCATCAGAGGTTGCACTTATTCACTCATCACACCTGTAGCCCTTCCTAAATTCAAGGTGGTAGGCACAAGGTACTAGCCAGGCAGCCCCATGCCAGCCAGCTGTGGGAACACTCACTCCTTTTTTTTCCTCACCTGAACCTTACTTTGGGGGTATCAACAAATTTTCACAGGCATTTCCCAGTTTGTCCAGTAAGAGGGTATGGAAGAACGGCTCCCCTAAACCATAGACACTTAATCAATGGTGTGCTGGTCAGCTAGCTCTTAGGGAGAGAGCTCTGAGCTGGCTCACTTCCATGGTGTAAATGCTCCTGGCCTAGGGCATACTATGTCATGTCTACCAGGAAGAGACATGTGCAGTCGGCTCTTGGGTGCAGGGCAAATGGCTCCAGCCACCCTGCATTTAACCAACACAAGATGGACTTGTGTGAAGGCCACATATTGAGCCTCCCACACCCCCAACCTAAGCAGAAGCTACCAAGCTCTAGACCTGCCTTTTTTTTTCCTTCTCCTGGGCGGAGCATTAACCAAGAGTAACCAACCAAAGGCTCATCTTCTACTCCTGCCTTCCCCCCCAAACAAACTATGCCATTTAGCTCAAAGCCACATCCCTCCAATTTAGGACAAAAACTCAGGCTGCCTCACTTATGAGTCTTCTCAAATGAGCAGATGGAAGGTGCCCAGAGGAGGGGCTGCAGCCTAGACACTGTGGGGCATCCGGAGGCCCAGGCCACCCCTGTACCTGTTGCACCGTTAAAGGAGGCAGAGGGCAGGGAGAGGGAGAGGGCAATGCTCAGCATTGTGCTGGCAAAACTTAGCCCATGGGCTGGGACACCAGACCTTTCTCCTCAGAAGGGGAGGGAGAAGCCCCAGTGAGTTCTGACAGGGAGAGCAGCCCGTGTGCATGTGTCCTGACTCATCTGACTGCTGTTCACTGAGTACAAACATCACACACCGGCCATCAGCTGATTCAGGAGCCAGGCTTTCCCTCAGGATTGCTCCACAGATAGCAGAAAAGGGAGAAAAGCAGCCCCCTCTGCCCCATGAAAACAATTGTGGGTCAACTGCGCCCATCCTCCTTTTCAGGACGTATACCAGGGGTGGGCAAACTTTTTGACTCGAGGGCCACAATGGGTTCTTAAACTGGACCGGAGGGCCGGAACAAAAGCATGGATGGAGTGTTTGTGTGAACTAATATAAATTCAAAGTAAACATAATTACATAAAAGGGTACGGTCTTTTTTTTTTTTTTTTTTTTAGTTTTATTCATTTCAAATGGGCTGGATCCGGCCCGCGAGCCATAGTTTGCCCACGGCTGGTATATACCCTAAAACGATGGCCCATAACTGTGGGACAGGCCAATGACCCCATCTCACACTACTTAACAACCTGCGTTCCTAGTCCTGAGAAGGAAGCAGCCACCCCACGGAGCTCTGCAGGGGCTGTACAGGCTGGCCTCGGGCTCCCACAGTCACAGTGCGCGTTGGTTCCAGGGGCAGTTACACGGGCAGCCCCGAGCAGAGTCAGAGTAGGGAGGAAACCCCCGACCCAGGAGCAGCACTGCCGCAGCCCAGGGGCTCTCAGGATGGGGCATGCGCTGGCCGTACCTTATTGAGTTCCCTCAGTTTGCTCTTGGCAACAGCCGCGTCTTCCTGCTCTGTGGCCAGCAGCTTTTCCTTCTCTTCCAGCTGGCGTTTCAGAATCGCCACAGGGTCGCCCTTCTGAGTGGCCTGGAAATATCCACAGAGCCACATTAACAGAGGGTACAGACACACTTGGTTTGTCCCCCCAACCCAGCAGACTCTGACCCAGTGTCCTGATGAAGTGGGAGCAGGAACTTCAAGACAAACAGGTTCCACCCTGACTCCAGACATTTCTGGGGAAAGCCCCACCACCACCACCACCCCGCCTTAGACACCCAGTCTGTAGGGCCTCCAGAACCCACGTGCTTATTAGCTGTTTGGCAAAAGCACTGGATCTTTGAGGTAGTTTTCAGGAGCATAGCGTTCCCATTAACTTGGGTCAATGGAGGCCAGGGCCTCTCCACTGGGGGCAGTGGCCACTGTTTCTGACTCAGTGCCTAGCCCTTAGATTCTGGGTGCAGCCTGTAGATCCCTGGCTGAGGCACAGAAGCCATGGGAGGGGAAGTGTATTCTGGGACAGTAGCCTGAGTGGAGTTCAGGCCTCTCTCCTTGGAGAAGCGAGGTCATCCTGACCTCCAGCCACTCACAGCCAGGAAACCTCCTTCCACACACACACCCCTCTCTATTCTCACTGAGCGAGCAGCTCCCTGTGACTGCATGACACATCGCAGTTCAGCAAGGGCCAGGAGTAGAGGAACTCCCACTGGCCTTTTAGGGCACCCCCCAACATCTCTAACCACTAAGTTGCCACAAAATTCTCCATCAAAATTACCTACAATTCCAACTCTGATTAAGGAATAAATAAATATGTGCCATGCAGCACTTCCTGGTGGCAGCTCATTCACCAAGATACCAGAGGGTGGGTGCCAGCATCTGAACTGGCCCCCAACAGCAGGAGGGAAGGTGCTTCTGGTTCCATCACAAGGTTCCCTCACTCAGTGTGTCCCTACACATATTCCTTCCTGCCCCCAGAGCCCTGGCCACAAACCAGCCAGGCCCCCGCTCCTGTGTTGCACCCCCAGGCCCCTGGAACTCAGAGTGCTGCCCTGGCTCTTTATGTTTCAGTGGCCCAGGCACGGCTGGGCTGTAGCTGAATCCGAAGGATCTGCAGGGTAATTCCTGCAGCTTCTGCTTGGAAAAGGGCAACAGGGTTCTGCCGAGAAAGGTGAGTGGAGGCTGTTCCCTGTGCAGGTTGGCAAGCCAGGTGTGGCCACCCCAGGACCAGGTAGCCACTACAATTCACAGGTCCCTGAGAGGGAGGGGGGAAGGCCAGCTGCAGAGGCCATTAAACGCAGGCAGGAGAGTGTGGGCCCACCTTATGCCAGGTGTCCTGAATGACACCAGCCTTCTCAGACAGGATCTCAATTAGCCGCTGGGCCTCACCCTCGTTGAACACCATGCTTCCAAGCGTGGAGACCAGCGTCTTGTAGGGGAGGCAGAGAGGACTGTCGGTGTCCAGGGACCCTGTGCAGAGGAAAGGAGCAAGGACTTACACTTAGACATGAGCAACCAAGCCAGTCAGAGCCAAAGATTCTGTCCAGCTGCCTGGGGTGTGGATTCTTGACTTAGGTCCCAACAAACTCATCATAAGTTGAAAACATCGGAAGTCAAAATGCATTTAATACACCTAACCTACCGAACAGCTTAGCCTAGCTGACCTTAAACGTGCTCAGAACACTCACATTAGCCCCAAAGTCATGGAGCACAGAACCTATTTTATAATAGTGTTGACTATCGCCCAGCCAGCATGGCTCAGTGGTTAAGTTTCGACCTATGAACCAGTTCACCGTTTGAATCCTGGTCAGGACACTAGCCCGGGGTTGTGGGCTCAATCCCCAGTGTGGGGTGTGCAAGAGGCAGCCCATCAATGATTCTCTCATCATTGATGTTTTCTCTCTCTCTCTCCCTTCCTCTCTGAAATAAATAAAAATATTTTTTAAAAAATAAAGTGTTGACTATCTCGTGCAATTTATTATATGTATTGCTTTCAAATCACTGCAAAATTGAAAGACTGTAGGTGGAACCAGTGTCAGTCGGGGACCATCTGCACTCAGAAATGGAATAAACTGAGGGCCCTGCACATGCTTCCTGACTGTCCAAAGACAGCCGACGGAGAAGTCCCCAATAAAGAAAAGTGGAGTTTTCCTAGGTTGGGGGAGATACCCTCCACCCTTATCATCAAAATGAGCAGAATTAATCAAGGCAAAGGTGCTTTTTCTTTCTTTCTCAGACAGAATCGGTCTTTTTTCCCACTTTTTCTCAAACAGCTCAGCTAGGCTCACCCTCTGCATGACCAAGCCCTATGGCCCTGCAGGTCCTGACTGACCAGTGAGCCCATCATTCCCCACAAACACAGATGCCAACAGCCACATCCATGGGGGAAGCATGGGAAGCAAAAGGCCCATGTCTCCAAGGTTGCTCTGAGGTCCCAGGGAAAAGGGGGCTGCTCCCACGCAGTCAGGCTCAAACACAATTTCCAGTTCCCCTGGATGAAGCTTAGGGACGCTTTAGGAGGGAAGGCTGGGCTCGGTTCTTGCAGAAGGGCTTGCCCACGCCTCAGTCCATTAGTGACTCTGAAGGAGACAGAGCCATTTGCCAAAAACCAATGGTCACTTCTGAAACACGACTGGTGCAACCCCCCCAAAAAACTTTGCTCTCATCGTAGACTCTCACAGAAAAAAGGGGTGAACCAAGATGCCCCGACTGGCAGGAGCCCTGCATAAAAAGCTCAGGCAATTCCTTATGCTGAGGCTCAAATCTGCCCTTTAGCTGAAAGACAGGGTCAAAAATGAGCTGAAACCAAGAAAACAGGCTAACTTGTGTGGCCCCTTCAGCTAAGCCCACCCTGAGGACAATGAATGGAGGTTTCCATAGCAACCCCAAATTCTCTGGCTTATCATAATATTTTCATCACAAGTCAAAGCATTTAGCATGATACCTTAATAAGGAGTATGTGGCCAAAACCGGTTTGGCTCAGTGGATAGAGCGTCAGCCTGCGGACTGAAAGGTCCCAGGTTCGATTCCGGTCAAGGGCATGTACCTGGGTTGCGGGCACATCCCCAGTAGGAGATGTGCAGGAGGCGGCTGATCGATGTTTCTCTCTCATCGATGTTTCTAACTCTCTCTCTCTCTCCCTTCCTCTCTGTAAAAAATCAATAAAATATATTTTAAAAAAATAAATAAAAAATAAGGAGTATGTGGGACATGGGCGAGCTGGTTGCTATGAGCACCTTCATTTTTGAGCTTCTTACCTTGGTGAACCTTGAGATTAGAAATAACCATGGTGACATTAAAGGCCTAAGAGCTCAAGGGTGCCATGAAAATGAGTTGGGGGGAGTGGGAGAGGAAGCATGTCCCCTTCAACCTTCTGTCTTTTCATTGAAATGTATATAAAATAAGGAATAATTTTAATGGCAACTTATGAACACTAGAAAAAAATTGAGTACAGCTAGACCAAAAGAAAATAAAAACCACTCTCTAGTTCACTACTGGGAGAAAATCCCACTGTTAGCCTTTTAGTTTACGGGCTTCCTACTTTCCCCTCTCAGCCTGTAGGCGGATGTTTACTGCCAGTGTTTTCCCGAAGGAGGAGGACCACTCTTTCACAGATACCCCTGAAGCAAGACTGGGCAGGCCTGCCTCTCTGAAGCCGAGCACCACACAATTTCCTGTCCTCATTCAGAAAGGTCTACTCCTGTACTGTCTGGTACACTGGCCACCAACCAAGCGGGGGTACACCATGGATTTTCAAAAACTTCATATAAAGAAGTTAAATACCTGTCATAACTTTTTATATTGATTGTATGTTATAATTATAATGTTTTGGGTAAACTGGGTTAAATAAAATACGTCATTAAAATGAATTACATCATTAAAATGAATTACATTTGTTTCTTGTTTGCCTTTTTTAATGTGACTACCAGGAAGGTTTAAATTCCCTATGTGGTGCACACATGTGGCTCACACTGTTTCTACTAGACAGGCCAGTTTGCTCCTTTCCAGCCCTAGGGACCCCCAAAGCACTCCCTACTGAAATCCTGGCAGCCTCCACCCCATAGGGGCCTCAGACCAGAGGCTTGGGCCTCTCTTGAAGGCTCTCCTTGAAGACCATCCTTCTTGACTCCTAAAGCCCCGAGAGCATTGCTGGGGTGAAAGGGACATCAAGGTAATGCAGCTACACTTCACTGTGAAATGTCATTTACTTCACAGGCATCAATCACCCCAGTGGTCTCGACAATGTGCAATCCCTCCTGAAGGTCTAGGAGACACGAACCTTAAGACACCCAGTCCATAAACCATTTCTGAAATTACTCTGTAAATGTGTCATTCTAATACATCTTTAATAAAACTTAATAATGTAATTGTATTATTTTATTAGCTATAATAATAAACAGTAATAAAAACTTGTAACAAGTGAAACAATCCAAAGCTACATACAGCAACACTTAATTCTCTCCTGCCCACTCCCCTCACAGAAACTTGCATAGCCTTCTCCATCCTCATACAAACACTATCTTTTACATTATTTTTAAAAAGCAATAACCTAACATTTTTTCATTAAGTTTTTTAGGTAAGAATGGTGCCATCTCTATGCTTCCTAAATCAGAGAAGTAAAACTAAAAGAAAAAGGAACTAGAATTTCTGGATATTTGTGGGGTTCACATTTATTTCCCAGTTTCAGATCCTCTCGCCCTATCAGCAGCACTAAGCCCTCCTTGAGAGAGACAGGCACACTGACTCCATCAACGAACAGCATACTAACAGGAGTTAATACATGCTTGAACATCACGCCTGACTCCAGCAAATACTCTAAAATCTAGAAATAATCCTTGGTATTATGAAATCTTAAGGCACTAAAATAAATTTGTCAAAGATTCAACATCTACTAGTAATCTGTCAAACCACAGACTTCATAAAGACCAGGAGGCAGTGACATCTCGTGAGATCAGTTCACTCAGGGCCTGCTCCTGTAGCTAATGTTTTGCCTACCTTGGTGAGTCTGAAATACCAGGAACAGGACAGGGAGGCCTAGGGAAGGAATGAGGCAGCAGGAGAACAGATTGGAGAGGCAGCGTCCCACTGCTCTAGAATACTCCAGATGCCTGTCTGGCAGGGGTGGGACAGGCCTGGGCTCAGGGGAAGCCTCTTCTGAGCAGGGTGGCCTTGGGCATGGTTCTTCAGCTCCAGGTGATGGACCTCATGGTCTGAACCAGAAGCCTCAGAGCTGCGGGCTTGTTTAGAGAGCTGGACAGGAGATTTTTATATGCTGTCTCCTGGCCTTCATTTAGCTAACTCAATGAAAAACAGATAAAGAAAACCACTCTGGAGCTGAACAAACTCATCCATGGGCCAGGGCCAGCCTTTAGGTCACCTCTGACCTTGGGCAGAGGCACCATGGTCAGAACAAGGCCCCGGGGGGCCTGGGCTCGAATTCCAGCCCTGCTCCTTCCTGCCTGCTCACCCTAGACAGGTGGCTTCACTTCTCTCTGCCTGTTTCCTCACCAGTGACACATGGATAGCAACTGATCCTCCTTCACAGCCTCGCTACAATGTGCTTGAACAATGCCTGGCACAGGGTAAGGCACTGCCAAATCTACCCACAAGGCCACCTTCAAGCCCATCACAGGAGAAATCGCAGACCAGACCCTCCCGGAACAGACAGCGCTCCTAGGGAGGAGCTCAGGGTGGCTGAAGCAATTCTGCCCTTTCTCCTACTCCCATCAATGGGATGGAAGTCATACAAAAGTGGTGCCCAAAATACCTCCGTGGACAGAGAACCACAGCCTTGTACCACTGTTCTTACTCAGTAGGTTAAAGGAGCAGCACATACAAGCAAGGAGCCATATGTCTCCTTGGCTCTCAGCTCTGATAATGTGCATAACGCTTCAAATTCCAAAACTAAGCTCCCTTTTGTGACCACAGGGGAGGCTCAATCACCTAAAATTAAATTTGTCTTGCAAAAAAGGCACCCAGGAATCTCTCTCAACTGGGGTCCTCAGGAAAATTTTCTCTCTGCTTGCATAGTTACGAGGCTCCCCCAGTCATCAGGTTCCAGCCAAAGGGGACCCATTGGGTTCCAACAGCCCAGCAGTTTCAGCATCAGCCCCTTCAGTGTGCAGTTACTGGAACACTCCTGGCACTGCTCACGCTCAGCTTACTCAACCAACAGGGAGGGCGTCGGGACCTCTCCAGTAACTGCATCTGAGCTCGAGACAGCTGGTGATCAATGAGAGATTATTACCACAGCTCTGCCACGGGCTCCAGCTCAACTCCAGCTGTTGTTGCAGGTGCCTGGCAGTCCTCCCTAGGGCAGGCAGATTCAGGTGGTCTTCATGCACAAAGTATGGACCCATGTGTACCTGGCAGTCTACAGAAGGCTAGGCCTGGTAAGGTAAGTTGGGTTGAAAGTGCCAGCTAAGACAGGTGGAGGAGACACAGGACACGTGACAATCATGCAGCAGAGCCACACCAAAGGAATGCGGGACTGTGTGCGTCACTACAGAAGCAACTATGGCAGCAACACCAGAAAGGCTTTTAAACAGAGGATTCTTGAGCCAAACACTGCTGAGTAAGGAGAAGGCAAGGGCGGGGGCTTAAGCAAGGAGAGCAGCACAGGACAGGCACAGAGGCTTGCAAGGGGCCTTACTAGTCAGAGCGAGGTTGTGAGGCCAGGGTAAGCCCAAGTCTTCATAGGCCCCAGGAATCCAGATTTTATTCCACAGGCAAGGAGCAACGTCTAGAAGGGAGCAAGGTTTGCATTTGGGAAAAATTATTCCAGGACACGCAGTGGGACAAGGCTGGAGGCAGGCAGATCAAGGAAAAGCCCACGCCTGAGAGTACAGAAAGCAGAACTGTTGGGACACAGGCCCTGTGTCAACTCAGGGTCTCGAGAGCAAAACCTGCCACAGGGGTGTGTGGTTTTAGGAGTTGGGGGGCGAACACCAATGGAAAAGACACTCATTTTCTCAGGGAATGTCTGGAGCACTCTGAAGGCCTCAGACACACAGATGCAGGCAGAATGGCTGCTGCCTCCGGACACTGCACTGTCCTTCCAACAGAAAGCCAGACACCAACCTCAGGGTGCCTTCTAGGTTGACATCCCCAATCACCTGAGCCAAACTCCAGTCAAAAGCCCCAGGGTCCCAGGAAGGGCTACCCTGCAACTCCTTGAAGCCCAACACTACACAAGCAATCATCTCATTTAGAGATGGACAAGCCCCTGACTCCTCCTGACCCCTAGTCCAGAGGGCATCTCCCTGAATCACAGAAGCTGGCAGGTGGGGACATCCATCTCTATAAATGAGAAACTAGGGCCAGCATTGCTGCTGGCCTCCCCACTACGCAGAAGGCAATTCATTGACAGAGAAGGGTCTCCCTGGGCTTGTGGGAAAGTGACCCTCATGGGCCCTGGATGAAAGATCCCTCAAATGCAGCAGCAGCAGCAGCACCTGCAGGCCCTGCAGTCCTCATCAGTCCGTACCCAAGAGGTGGCTGGCCCTGTGCAGACTCCAAGCCCAGCACTCGCAGGGACTTGTCTGCCCTCATGACCGGATGCACTCAACCTGACTGCCATGGACATTAAAATCTGGTGTTTTAATTGCACTGGAATGAAGTACAAATAATGTCAACAGCAATGCTATTTGGACCTTTGAATCAGGCCTTTTTGTTTGGTTGGAGAAAAAGTAATCTTAACTAGGAAATTGGGCTCTTAATGATGTCTAATGGAATGTTTAAAAAATCCTATAAATTGCATGACTATTTCCCCCCTCAAATTTCAAAAAAATCAACTTCGTATCTGAAACATGAACGCCACCTACAGCTTCTCTAAGACGTGGCGTACCACACTGACACTTGGCTTGCTTCCCGAGACACTTTTGTTCTTTTTTTTTTTTTAAAGTTGAATTTGAAGAACTAAGAGAAAGTGAATAAAGGCTCAAAGCCCCACAGAGACTTCTTGAGCTTCAGACTCTGAAAAAGTTAAAGTCCAAAAGAAAGAGTATGAAACTTACTCTCAATACACATTGATCTGTGCCTCAGCCCTAAGGCGGAGGGCCCAGATGGGGGCCCAAGCTCCAGCTCTGATCCCTGCCCTAGCATTTACTGGCTGCATGATTTCTGGGAAGTTTAAAAACACAGCTGAGCTTTGGTTTCTGTTCTTGTAAAACAGGCAAAAATACAAACCCACCTTTCAGAATGTTAGGGGGATACATTCATGGAGAAGAGTTTCATAAACCATGCACCTAATGGTGTCACATTCCCAGTGGTGACCCAGCACCAGGCCTCAGACACAGTGAGTTCACAGCACAAAGGACAGCATGGGGGGCAGGGAGGTGGAATTGGAGGAAGGAAGGGGTGGTGTTCTTATCAAGTTACACAGTTGAAGATGAGGCCCCTGCTAAGCTACAGACACCTAAAGTTTTTCTGGTAGGTCTGAAAATTTCTCCGCATCTCCCTTGACCTCTGGTGACCCCTGCCCCATTTATTAGGTTATAGAACATGATCCTATTTGCATTTCCACCTGCTCTGGCAGAGGGTGAAGCAGCCCCTTGAGGCCTGGCACAACATGCAGCTGCCAGACCCCCCAGGACACTGCCAGGTTTTTAAATGCAGGACACACCTGATAATATTCTTCTTAGCTCAGTTTGTGACCATTTACTGGGTACCCAAGGCTGGGACAGGCATGAGAAAAACTGGCCACTTTCTTTCCTCCACCTGGCCCCCCTAAAAGAGCAAGGACTTCTTTCTGCTTGCTGCTCAGAGGATACTCAGGGGACCTCTGGTCAGGGCTGCACTGCCTCACAGCACCTGAAAGGACAGGGGTTCTGCTTGGTACAATAAGGTTCTGTTTATTTGACTCAGACAGATAATGGACTTTTTGTTTCTTTTCTATTTAAAAAATAATACCTACATGTTACAGAAAAACTGGGAAATGCAGAAGGGTGAAGATATTAAGATTTACCCATAATCCTGTCCCCCAAAGATGGCCTCTTTCTCCAACATGGGCTGTGTGTGTCTGAAAACATGGTCATCATGGGGTTATAAATACCTATGTCTCCTGGAGGGTGGCTGGGCTTGCCTGGGCCCTGTTGTGGCGGCCTTCTGGCCCCAGAGTAAACCTTATACATCTGCAGATGGGAAGCGTGTCAGGCATAAAGCCATCCTAGGGAAGAGGGCCATGCCTTGTCTTAGCCTTGCTCAGCTTCTTCTCCAAGCGAACCAAGCTCCAGCGGAAGCCCGGTATTCTAGAGCGTATCTAAATGGGGAGTTTCCTGAACGAGCACCCTGTACTTCCCAAGACCAAATCTTTGGCTTATCCAGGGTCCAGACCCACACTGTACTAATCTGGACCTACCTCCAGGTCATGGCACTGATAGCTCTCCTAAAAGGGTAATGCTAACATGCCCATTAGTACACGCTAGGTGCAAGCAGGCAGGCCAGCATGTTATGCAGGCAAGGACTGTGTTTGAGGACAAAAATAGATTAAAAAAAAACCACCACCACATACACACACTTCCTGTGAGAGACATGGCTTTCATAATAGGTACCGCACACAAATGCTGAGGTAACAATCAGAGAATGAACCAGCAGAGGCCACACGGCACTGCAAACACTTAGAAGCTTCAGTTCTGGGAAATTTCCACTTTCTCTTTGGTACCATGAATTCCCTCTTTTCCAAACACTGAGACAAGAGCCCATGCCTTTTGTTTCATAAGCAAGTATTTTCTCCGTGTTCCACACCTGGGTTTATGATGCTCCCTGGAAAATGTCACCATTTCCATAGTACCACACGAGCAGTAAAATCAGTCGGAGGGCGCTGGAAACACTCATGTGGGTCTCTTGCACTCTGCAACAAGGGTAAATCGTGGAATGTGTTTGAAGAATGATGCTGTACTGTCTTCCTAAAAGGGGACCTACCTTTTGACTTAGCGAGCACATATCTAGGAATTTAATTTCTACAGAGAGATACTCACACATCATATATACATCACTGCAGCATTAATTTTAGCAACAACAACAACAGAAAACACTGCACACTACTTAATATCATTTAAATAAATCATGATACATTCATGCTATGGAAAGTGGCAGCCCTGCAGAAGATGTCACTAGTACGCTTATAAGTAAAGAAAGCCAGTTCCAAAGCTGCGTGCACTGTAGGCCCCAGCTGTGCATTTGGTGTGATGAGCAGAGTATCCCCGGAGATACCCCTGGGAAGTGGATGGTAAATGGGATGAAGCAGGAAGGAACACTAACTTTTTACCTTCTATGGTTTTATACTGCTTGAACTGTGTTTGCTGGAAGCACATATTTATACAATAATGAACGTTAAAAAGCAGGGATTAGGAAGGCAGTGTTCACTGTCAAATCCAGCCACAGACAAGTGCTAAAGCTGTCACATGGCCTTGATTAGCTCTTGTAGGAAAATTAGATCAGAAGTTCTGGAAAAGTTCCAAGTTGGACTTTCAGAAGTGTGTCCTGTGCCTGCACCCACATCTGCTGGGCTTCCCTCTGGGCACCTGTCAGTGAGGGCCCCACCTCGTGATGACTAAAGAAGCAACCCTGTCTCTGGTGGACCCCAGCTCTGGGGCAGGTTTTGCCACTGATCTGTCATGTGTCATGGCCAGCCGCAGCCTCTGTGATCTCATTCGTCACATCTCACTGTGATACAGAGGACAACGGGAGTTCACCCCCACCCCACTCCGGACGCAGGCAGGCAGGCAGAACAAAGCAGAAAGGAGCTGCATGGCACCAATAGAGGGTTGCAAAGACATGTTTATTTTTACAGAGTCACCTGTAAGGTGACCCAAGAGACCACCACCCTCCTAAGGACTCCAGTTTAGAGCAGTGCTGTATAAAAGAAGCCACTGTGCTGATGCAGACGTTGTTCTTCATCTGCACTGCCCAAAAGGGCAGCTGCTGGCCACATGTGACTACTGAGCATTCGGAATGTGGTTAGCGTAACAGAATCTTTCACTTTATTACTTTTGACTGACTTGAATGTTTTTACACGGATGGCCCCATGTGACTAGCAGCTTCCCTGGTGGACAACACTGCCCTAGACTCTAGTTCTTCACTGCCCATGGTCAAAAATCTCATGGCCCTGGAACCCTTCTCCACCTGAGTCAGGCTCCTCGATTTGGAGTTAGAAATCCCTTCCTAGCCTGCTCCACACCAGTGATAAAGAACCTATTCCCCAAGTAGCTCCCCATGGTCATCAGGCCACCTCTCCCCCACCAAGGTTATTCTCCAGGTCCCCGAGTTTCTGGACACCCAGGGCCAGCCAGCCCACCCAGAGTTGTATCCACAGTTCTCTTCTCTAGGGCATGCATAGCCTTGGGGAGGCTGGAGGTGGAAAAACCCTGGACAGACATAGAAAGAAGCTCAACCCCAGCTGGTGGGCAAGAAGGTCAAGAGCATGCAGTTGGGGCTAACCAGAGCCTCAGGGGACAGGAGGTGTAACTGCATGAAAAGAATGTGGTCTGCTTCTCACTCGGCAACACAGTCACAGCTACAGATTCTAATATGAGTCAGATTAATTCTAGAACACTGAACCCCACATACAAGATGGAATTGCAAGGGATGTGTGAAAACCCATGATTTCACAATTATGGAGCCGGGGGCAGGGAGTGACCTGCATCCACCTCGGAGGGCCCTGAAGGTGACTACCAACCCTAGGAAAAACAGGGCTCAGATCACACACTGCAAATTCAGGGAAATAAAAAATAAAATACAAGAGCTCTGGCCGGTGGGGCTTGGTTAGTTGGAGAGTCATCCTATACACCAAAAGGCTGTGGGTTTGCTTCCCAGTCAGAGCACAACCCAGGTTGTGGGTTCAGTCTCTGGTCGGGCTGAGTGCTGGAGGCAACTGATCAATGTTTCTCTCTCCCTCAGTTGAAGATAATACAAATAAAAAGAAGTACAAGAAAATATCTCCCCATGCTTTCAGACTTTCACCTTTCAGGTGTTATATTAGCCACACGTATTATCCTTTGTGGCTGTTTTCATATAGGTCATGTCTGACTGTCCCACGTGGCTGTTTGTGTGGCCAAGAGCCCCAAATTGCAACCTTGGAGTAATAGCCTCCCACCATGTGGGTCAGCACCCTACTTGTAATTAAAATAGTTTGGGAATACGGAATACATTCACACATCAGACAAAACTGGCCTTCCAAAAGCCACTTACAACTCCATCCAATATTCCTATCTATTTTTCCCTCCAGATGGGACTTTCAGAATAGTTTTGTCAAATTAAGGGAGGAAAATTCCATTGAAATTTTGGCTGGAAGAATAATAAACCCTTAAGAGAACTTAGGAATAACTATTATTTTATCTATAATATTCAATCTTTCTTCTCCTGGAGCACGGTATTTCCTTCTTCAAATTTTGCCTTATACCACCCTCAGCCAAGTTGCTATGTGGGTTCTCACAGGCATAAAGTTAAGTCTTCCTTCTAACAAGGTTCTCTATTACCTGCAAATTAGGACCATTTTGTCTTCCTTTCTATATTATCATCACATTTTGTTTCATGCCTTATCTCAGATGTCTAAAGCCATAGTGGTAATAATGACCACAGGACACAGGAAGCTCTATTCTAACACACCTGATGTTGGAAAGCCAGAAAACAGGCCTGTTCTCAGCAATATACCTGTCTTCGAATCTCAAATGGCCTTGTAGCTGTGTCAGGTGGAAAACCACCTTCAACAAGGGCAGTGTGCGCTCCCTCCAGCCTGTGCTGGCAGGGCTGAGGCCCTTGGGTTTTCAAGGGCCTGAGAAGTTGACCTGACCTATGGGGCCAGGTGATGGTCCCTGATCCTCAGCAGGAGCCCAAAGCTACTCACAGAGGATGGGTGCCCTCCCAGCCCATGAAGTTGGAGGTAGAAGCCAGAGAAACGGTAATGTAGCTTCACTAAGGTGCAAGAAAGGGAAACCCAGCTAAAAAACAGAGGATCCAAAAAACAAAACAAAAACAACAGAGAATCCTGTGCTACATAACATAGGTCCAAACATTTAAGATCCCATAAGATGCCTCATCAATGCCCTAGCCAGTTTGGCTCAGTTGATAGAGTGTCAGTCTGGAGACTGAAGGGTCTCAGGTTCAATTCCAGGCTGGGGCACGTACCTCAGTTGTAGGCTCAATTCCCAGCCCTGGTCGGGGCATGTGCAGAAAGCAACCAATTGACTTATCTCTGTCACATGGCTGTTTCTTTCCCTCCCTCCCTTCCACTCTCTCTAAAAATCAATGGAAAAATATCCTAGGGTGAGGATTAACAACAACAAAAAAAGATGCCTCATCAAGACAAATGCAATTAATTTTCCAAATCAACTAAGAAAACATAAGACTACTAGTATTCTAGCAAATGAGTGATGAACATGAAATAGAACTCATCGGCCCAATTTCCATATTAATATGAAACAAAGTAATAGGAAACTACTGTTCTATATTATTTTATATATACATAAAATGCTCCATTAAATAACTGGGACAAGCCTTAGCTGGTTTGGCTCAGTGGACAGAAGGTCAGCCTGAGGGCTAAAGGGTATTAGGTTCGATTCCAGTCAAGGACACATGCCTGGTTGTGAGCTCGATCCCCAGTGGGGGGCGCGTAGGAGGCAGCCGATCAATGATTCTCTCGCATCAATGATGTTTCTACCTCTCTCCCCCTCTCCCTCACTGAAATCAATAAAAAATTATAATGGGGACGGGGGTAGGGAGGACAGGACACTGGGGGTGAGGGGTTGGAGGGGTAAATACTACTGCTCCCTGAAAACATTATCCTACCATTATTCCCTCAACAAACACATATAAATGAATAAAGGTATGCTAAAATACCAGGTGAGGTACACAACAGAACAGGCTCACAAAAGGCAGTCAGACATTTAAGAAAGATTTGCTGTCCCTTGACTCAGGCTCTCACATGACTTGCTCTAGCTAATAAGATGCTAGTCAGAAATGTGCCCTTTTATAGCTCTGTCATAAGCATGAGAAGGGCCTCTGCCCTGAGAGTCCTTGTGTCTCAGCCTGGACCCCAGAATGAACACATGTGGAAGAGACTTACAGAAAGGAGCCAAACCCAGAGTGAACAGAGCCACTCAGCAGAGCCAACCCAGATCAGTCAACCTCTAGCCAATCCAGCAGAAGTATGAGCAAGAATAAATGACAGCTGGTGTAAATCACTGAAATCTGAAATGTTTGTTATGCCGCCTTGTTGTGGCAATAGCTAACTGATAAGATGGCTTCCCCAAAGGAAATCCATAAGCCATTCAAAGATAGCATTTTCCTCCAAGTTCATAAAGAAATCAAAGCTACTTACCAGGCTCACCTTTCTTCTTTGAACCAGACTTCTTCTTTGCAGGAGCCTCTTGCTTTGGTGCCTCCTGGCTCTGAACCATATCTGCCTTTTTGCCCTGGTTAGGAGCTGACTCTGCCTTTTTACCCTGATTGGCAGATGCATCTACCTTTTTGGCCTGGTTGGGGGACCCTTCTGACTTTTTGCCCTGGTTTGGGGTTCCCTCTGCCTTCTTGCCTTGGTTGGAGGGCCCATCTGCTTTTTTCCCTTGGTTTGCAGTACCCTCCACCTTTGTGCCCTGATTAGCAACTGAATCTGCCTTTTTACCCTGATTCTGGGCCCCCTCTGCCTTTTTGCCCTGATTCTGGGCCCCCTCTGCCTTTTTGCCCTGATTCTGGGCCCCCTCTGCCTTTTTGCCCTGATTCTGGCTCCCCTCTGCCTTTTTGCCCTGGTTCTGGGCCCCGTCCGCCTTTTTGCCCTGATTCTGGGCCCCCTCCACCTTTTGGCCCTGATTCTGGGCCCCCTCGCCCTTTTTGCCCTGGTTGGGAGCCCCCTCTGCCTTTTTGCCCTGGTTCTGGGCCCCGTCTGCCTTTTTGCCCTGGTTCTGGCCCCCGTCCGCCTTTTTGCCCTGGTTCTGGCCCCCCTCCACCTTTTGGCCCTGATTCTGAGCCCCCTCTCCCTTTTTGCCCTGATTTTGGGCCCCCTCTCCCTTTTTGCCCTGGTTGGGAGCCCCTTCTGCCTTTTTACCTTGGTTGGAAGTGCCTTCTGCCTTTTTACCCTGGTTCTGGGTTCCTTCTGCCTTTTTGCCTTGGTTCTGGGCTCCCTCTGCCTTTTTGCCTTGGTTCTGGGCTCCCTCTGCCTTTTTGCCCTGGTTGGGAGTTCCCTCAACCTTTTTGCTCTGATTCTGAACAACTTCTGCCTTTTTGCCCTGGTCTGGGGACCCCTCCTGTTTTTTGCCCTGGTTGGGGGCTCCTTCTGCCTTTTTGCCCTGGTTCTGGGCCCCCTCTGCCTTTTTGCCCTGGTTCTGGGCCCCCTCTGCCTTTTTGCCCTGGTTCTGGGCCCCTTCTGCCTTTTTGCCCTGGTTCTGGACCCCCTCTGCCTTTTTGCCCTGGTTCTGGACCCCCTCTGCCTTTTTGCCCTGGTTCTGGGTTCCCTCTGCCTTTTTGCCCTGGTTCTGGGTCCCCTCTGCCTTTTTGCCCTGGTTCTGGATCCCCTCTGCCTTTTTGCCCTGGTTCTGAGCCCCCTCTGCCTTTTTGCCCTGGTTCTGAGCCCCCTCTGCCTTTTTGCCCTGGTTCTGTGGCCCCTCTGCCTTTTTGCCCTGGTTGGGAGTTCCCTCTGCCTTTTTGCCCTGGTTCTGAGTCCCTTCTGCCTTTTTGCCCTGCACAGCACCAGTGGCCTTGGAGCCCACTGGAGGCACAACCACCATAGGCACCTCCTTAGGAGCAGTTTCCAAGATGGCAGCCTTTGAGGCAAGAACCTGGATAGAATTCACTACAGAACTGACTGCTGGTTCCACTTTTGCTACTTTTTTCTCTTTCTTCTTTTTGTCCTTAGGGGAGGAGGCCAGCTTCTCTTGGGGCATGGCTGGTACCGTGGCTATAGGGGTAATGACCACAGAGGGTTGGACCGGGGTTGGAGCCACAGCCATTGCAGGTGCCCGTACTGGGTCTTTGAGGAGGATGGTCATGTTTGGGGCTGGCTCATGGTCAGGTATCTTCCCGTTGGGTTTCTCATCCTTTTTCTTGGTCTTTCCTTTCTTCTCTATTGTTTTCTCCTTCTTTTTCTTCTCTACTTTCTGGTGATAAGTTTTTGCCATCTCCTTGCGCTGGTTGGCTAGAGCTTCTTCATATGACGTCTCCTTCATGGAGAAGGTTGACACCAGGAAGATGCCAATGGCAGAAACAACCATAAATCCACCAAAGACCACAACCCCCAAGGTTTGAGTGTCGTAAATGTCCATTCTGGCTTATTTTCCGTTCACCTGCCAAACACATACACATAGATTACTTTTTGCAGAAACTGAGGTATTCAGTTTTCATCCCTAACCCCCACCACCAACTTAAGGTTTCACTAATTCTTCAGACTGATAAAGTCAATGAAGAAACAAATCCAGGCAATCTCTGATGCCATACACTCTTACCTTTCTCTCCGTAAAAGAGAGCAATTTCTAAGCAAGATATGAGCAGTCCCTTTCAGTGCTGGCAGATACAAAGCACTAAGGAGATGGCAGACTGAAGGTCTGTACTTAGGGCATGTGATGCCCTGGAGACTCAGAGGCCTCCATCACAATTCAAGATATTCCCCACTGGAGAAGTTAAAGATGCACATGAGCACGAGCACAGGCCAGGTGTGTAACAATCAGGAGTGGTGAGGACTGTGGCAAAAATGCTCCACTAAATTAGGAGCTGTCAACCAGCTATAGCTGATTGTTATAGAAATGTAAACAAGCACTTGCCAAGAGAGCTTTTGCTTTTTCACATTAGGTCAGAAATCTTTTTTACACAATGTGAAATAGACAAATTGGAAAAATACTACATGAGCCTGACATAGTAGGCAGTTAAGACAGACATGAGCAGAGCAGGAATTTGATAAGCCAGGTACAAAAGGTCACCAGGGTGGAAAGCTCTGGGAGCTTACCAATGGACAACTGTAAGGTGGGATCTCGTCCCCAGGGTGACCTTTCCTCCCCTAGCATATCGCTGGCCATGCAATTCAGACCCCTGATCTTTCATACCGCTGGTCATCCTGTGGTGCGGACCCTCCCCTGACCTTTCCTCCCCTGTCACATCACTAGTCATCTGGTAGACCGCCTGTACAGGAGGAACAAGGGGGCTGGAAAAAAGCCTCTACTGCTCCCGAACAAGCCCTTGCACCATCACTCCCTTAAGCATTAAGTTCCAAGACAGTGAGGTTCTGACCTACATCAAATAATCTTAGGAACCAAGGTCTGTTGACCACTAAGACAGAGTTTTAGTCAAACTAGAGATAATATCTAGGCTTCAGCTGTGTTTCACCTCCAGGCCCAGAAAAGCAGCAAGACCAGACCAGGCTAGGTGACCCCAAGGCTGACATCAGGACTAGCTATGGGAAGTAAGGATCCCCTGCCCTGGTACAGACCAATCAGAGGAGACCATGACCCTGGGCAGATGCTCCTGGAAAGCTGATGAATATTCTATTGATATCCTCCTCTGAGACTTCTAGTTAAAAACCCTTAAGATGGGAGGTGGGGGGGGGGGGGGAATCTCTTTTCCTCTCTCTCTCTCTTCCTAAATCCACACAGCTTAGCTGGATCACATTTTCATAGCCCACTTCTCTACCTCTGACTTTCTAAATAAACTTTCACCTGTATTTCAGTCTTAGCTCTGAATTTTTTCCTAGCCAAACTCAAGGACCCAGGTCTAACACCTGGCGCCGTTCGCAGTTAACATGCCAAAGCAAACACTTCTGCAGTCTTTCAGCTGCATACATTCTGGCCTGGAGGCCCCAGGTGTGCCATCTCTACTCTGTCACCTCTTTCCCCCGTGTTGATAAACAAAACTACCCAAAGGTCAGGAATGAAAACCTTTTTATTACAATCCTAAAAAGTGACCAAGAATTTCGTGAGTAAAAAATGGTCTGTTGCCAGTGATAGCTGCTGAAAAGTTATGGAAACTGCAACTCACAGGAAAACAGGGGGTGTATCAGTCTTGGGAAGTCCACCAAATATAAGACTCCAGGTTTGGAATTTCACAGCCAGAGGCTGCAAAGGAAGGAGGACAGTATCACCAGGCTCAATCCTTGCCCTGGGGAGGGGCCCTTTGCCTGGGACACACTCCAAACCAGAGGATGAACCACTCCTTCTCACTGCCCATGGACCAAAGTCCAAAGAGTCAGATGTATCCTGGTCCACACTTTACTGACTGACAGTCCAGGCTAGAGTCAACTTCAGTGAGAAACTCCAAGAGTTTTACTTACTTGAATACACTCAACTTTCATCAACTAATTTTCATGTTATTATCACATTCCCATCCCCCCGGAGTGAAAAACAGCCTAGCCCCTTCAGATGATCAAAAATGAAATTTGAGAACAGAATGTAAGTATAAGGCGGTGGGTAAAGGAAAGTGGAAAGGGGGCAAAGAGAGAGGAGCAGGAGAGGTGAACCACCCTCCCCAACATATCCCCCCCTCCCAAAATCTCTAGACACAGTGTCCAGGCCGGGTCCAGGCTTGTCATTGGCTTAGAAGTTGAGATTCCTCTTCCAGTGGGAGTGAGAAAGAGAAACAGAGTAGGAATTTCTAAACAATAATGAAATCTAAAGTTTGACTATAGGGCATTTAAAAGAAGGAACTAAGACTGTTTTAAATGTCTCAGCATTATGTTGTAAGAAAAATCAGTCATCGCAAAACAAGCACACTACTGCATCGTGCCTTTCTAATAAAACCCTTGCAGGAAGAGGGTTTCATGCTCTTCTGACAGGAACTTCACATATGTGCTTTCCATGGTAGTAACTCCGTCAGCTGCAGCTATGATACTGCTCCCAGCTTATCACCCTGGGTCTACAGAACCAAGTCAAAGTCTTCATTCCGGTCGGAACTTCTGCAAATGAAGTCTGAGGTATGCTCATGGAAACTTAGACCTGGACAAGCAGATTCTCACCTCTGGCCATGGGTTCTGACAGTATGATCCACACACAGCCAGGGCGCCCTCATTGACTAGTATGATAGTCAAGAGGCTGCCCCAGATTAATCCTTCCAGGAACACACTTAGAAGCTAAGTGTTGAAAATGAAACTGCCCTGCTTAGCCCTGAAGGGATCCACAGGGTGGGAAGGCAGAGACAAGAAGGCCTGAAATATTCTATGGTCAACCTCCATTTCTTGGTGAGCGCGCATCTCCAACTGAAACTCCACGTCCTCACAAAGACCTCTCAGAACTTCACTAATGTGGACACAACTCAGGTACAAAAACTATATTATCATCCCTATACTCGGTCTATTCAGATGACAAAATTCCTGTAAAACACCCCCCTTCTCCAGAGGCAGCACAACAACAGGGGCCTGAGTCACCCTATCGAGTCTCCATAAGCTGCGAACGGCTTCCCAACAACTCTGCGCTTGAGGGGTGGTCTCCCACGACGCTGCAGGTTCACCAGCGACTATAAAGCAGGCCTGTCCAGCCGACCACTGTGGGGCCTCTGCAGCCTGTGGTTTAGGCAGAAAAGCCAAAGCTGAAAATTAGCCTTGAATCTTACTCAAGTTAGGCAAACATGGGCCACAAAAATATATTCTCTGTCCGGAGCTCAGAATGGAGAAAGGCCAGCTTGGGAGAGTATTTCCCTTGGCAATACACACAAGTGTATGTTTGATAGCAGCGCAAATGTGTCTCCCCAACTTATGCATAATGGGTTACTCTAAAAAGGAATTACATCCCCACCACTAATTCCTAGGTTAGAATTTTTTAAAAAGAAATCTTTCAGAGAAAAATAAAAAGCCCTAGTCTTAAGGAGTAATACACTAAAACATTTAAGGCTAAGATCGTATCACCACAAACAGCAAAGAAATCTAAGTGAAAGCCAGCCTTCCTGCTTCTCTGCAGGGTCAGCTTGGGTGGGAACATCATGGGAAATCTCTGATTCACAGGAATGATAAAGCCAGTGACGCCTCACAATGTGCTCTCAAGATCATCATTCAGGGTGCTTTGCTTCTGAAATCCCCACTGGATTTTCCATAGGCCATGCCCAGGTTGGTAGAGAAGGTGCATGCCCGCCATATATCCTGTATGGGCTGACCACAAAGCACCTATGTTCTGTTAATTCTGAAATACAGTATGTATTTTTACTTACTATTGCTAGTACATTTAAGAGTGTTAAGTAGAAAGGTGAAGGCCCCATGATGAAAGGAAGCAGGAAGCGACCCAGAGGCTTGGGGATCACTCCCAAACTCAGCTGGCTGAAACTCACTGGCCTACCTGGAGGGTACTGAGAGAATGGCTTTCCTTCTGTTCCCAGAGGGGTAAGGATTTAGGGAACAAAAGAAAGTTAAAACTCCAAATTCTTCATACATGTAATATATCTAAGTCATGTAGCCAGACAAGTCTAGTCCGGTTTGGCCAATTCAGTCCAATTTGGCAATTGGGATGAGGTAGGCTTTACAAAAGAACCCTCAACAGCACCCCAGAGCTCGGTCTCATCACTAACGAACGAGCTATTCTGCCATGGGCCACATGAGGGCTCTCAGAAAAATCATGGGGCAGGAGGTGTCACAGAGAACAAGTCCCCAGATAGATTTCCTGGGCACAAGATTACCCACCAGTAAGCCACAAAACTAAAACAGAATGACAACGAAATAGAGTCCCTTACATATACGGTTGTATCAGGATCACCATCTAATATACAAAAGATTAAGAAAAATATCATGAACATCCATTTATCTACCACCCTACTGCCTCTGATAAAGGTTTATCAGATCCAAACATTTTACCACATTTATTTCTGATTTTTATAGATTTTTTTTAAATCCTCACCCAAAGACATGCTTTTATTGGTTTGAGAGAGAGAGGAAAGGAGAGGGAGAGAAAGAAAGAGAAACATCAATGTGAGAGTGAAACATCGACAGGTTGTCTCCCACACATGCCCGGACCAGAGACCAAACCTACAACTTGGGTAGGTGCCCTGACCAGGAATAGAGCAGACCCACGCTGGCCAGGGCTACTTCAGATATTTTTAAAACTCTCGGCCTGGCCAGCGAGGCTCAGTGGTTGAGCGTCATCGACCTATAAACCAGGAGGTCACGGTTTGATTCACAGTCAGGGCACATGCTTGAGTTGCAGGCTCGATCCCCAGTGTGGGGCATGCAAGAAGCAGCTAATCAATGATTCTCTCTTATCATTAATGTTTCTATCTCGCTCTCTCTCTTTTCCCTTCCTCTCTGAAATAAATAAAAATATATTTTAAAATAAAAATAAAACTCTCAGCACCTGGAATGTAGCACGTGCATACATATTTATGCTTACATTACAAACATATGTCTCAACAAATAAAATATAGTGTAGCTTTGAGTGCTGATGAGTGTTATATAAATGACACTACTGCAGGTATTATTGGACATTTTTAAACAATTAAACTTAGTTTTTGAGATTTATTTCCATAAACAAACATAGCTTTAGTTCATTTTAATTCTATATTATGTAACTAGACCACAAATGGAAATGGAAATGACAGGCATTTAGGTTTTACAAATTTATGCTATTCACACAGAACTATAGTGTGGCACGTTTTCCAGGTTCTCTGTGCCTGTGTACACATTTCTCTATGACAGACCTAGAGCTGGACCTGTTGGGACAGGGTGGGCAAGGCTGTATGCCAGATGTTGCCAAACTGGTCTCCAAAGGGGCAGCAACACAAAGCCCCCACATCTCTGCCAACATTTCCTACTGTAGTCAAGCTTGAGTCATGGTGCCAATCAAATGAATGTGACATTGCATCTTATTTACTGCCTTCAGATTTCTTTACTATGTTACTGT